>NW_020217910.1:0-5958 GCF_003070985.1 Temnothorax curvispinosus | reverse complement strand
ATATATATATATATATACCGGGTGTAACAAAAAGGTCGGGACCCTAGATTATCTCGGAAAGTTGACGTTTTCGGAAGAAATGTTTTATACAAAAGTTGTTTGGATCGAAGGGGCACATAAGATGGTGCCATTGGTTTCACCTTGGATGATCGTTTAAAGCTCACTCACCTTTAATTTCTTAAATGGAAATCCCTATTTTTCAATGCATATTCTTGTAGCTAATCTCGAGATTCGAGCTTTTTAAAACACTATAATAAAGTATTTTTTCATTAAGAACTTTTGGAATTATAAGGCTTGAAAGTTCTAATATTTTGACATAAAATACAAAATATCTTGTAAAAAAATTAAGTTTTCGGTAATGTTACCTTAACACTTTTATGCACAGAATAATGAGACGAATCAATTGGTATAAAAAAAGGCATATTTCCTTTAAGAAAAAATATGTAATTTGCAACACGCATCTGCATACTTTTTCTTAAAAGCAATCAGGGAGAAACGCGAGATCGGATAGACATCTAGCAAACGTCTATCAGACGCATCTAACTTAGATCGATAGACGCATCTAGATAGACGTCTAAGTGGCCTTTTTTAGACGCATATAATAGACGTCTAATAGACGTTCTGCGTAATAGACGTATTATAGACGTATAATAGACCTACCTCTAAAGTGAAAGGACTAATTTACTTATTACTAAATAATAATATGTACTCATTTATACAAGATAAGGAATTTAAAGTATGGCACAATATTTTTCAAAATATTTAATTTCTGGGAAAAATGTTACCAAGGAGTACATACATATAAATGTTAGATCATCCTACGTGCCTTCTGTCTCTCGAAAACTGTCCTTTTTTTCAAAGAGGTTCGTTACTTACTCATCCTTTTTTTTCATTCTTTATTCACTCCTAGCGTTCTTCGTAGTCTGTATTCAGAACTCGCATCTATTCTCACTAATTGAAATTAGCAGCGAAATAATTGATTGTTTTAAACAACGGTTCTGAATATCGACAGACCTTTTTGCTCATCCGGTCTGCTTATTGCGTTGTATCCCATACAAGTTGGTGTATTTAATACGAGTATGTTAAATAAACTATTTAAATCACACTGATATTTGGTACTTAACACTGTAGAATGTAGAAATCCTGAAAAAGGAGAGTGCAAGGAAGATTCGTCGATAAGACTTGCCCTCGTTGCATTTGTATACATATTTTTTTATTAGTTATTCTTACACGGTTTTTTTATGAGCGGATATATATTTACACACAAGATACCGAGTCGAAACCGAGTCATCTTGGTATTGTATTAATAATGAAAGACAAACGCAGTAAGATAAAAACAAACGAACAAATGATACAAAAGATGATGCTTCAGTATCGTATCAGTATATATATATGGTATATGTATTATATATACTAATGTCATTATAATCATTTTATTATTTAGCAATTCTCTCGTTCGCTATAGTTAAGTCTGGGCAGAAATTGACGAACTCGCACTTACATGTTTATAACAAGACATCCGCAATTGAACGCCAGATTCACAAATCCACTCTCTCTCTATGAACCCTCGCTCCCACATTTTTATCGGAATCGTAAAAATAAAAAAATAAAATAAAATAAAATTTACTAGCGCGTCTAAACAAAAACGCGTAACTCTATGATTGTCCTACTAGGATGATCTACGAGACTCGGCCATCGCAACAGTGGCTTTTCGCGATAAACACCCCGCAGGGTTCTCTTACAAAATTATTTGGTCTATCTTGCAGTGTATCTAAAGCTTGAACTATCTTGCACCTCTGGTGGTGTCACTTCGTTCCGACGTAAAAAGAGCATGTCGATATTTCTACATCACAATAAACCTGTAATACTAATGTGCAGGTTTCATTCTTCCTTTGGCATTTCGCAGCCATGGTCTGAGAGACTTCAATGCTTCACTCAGATCACTTTCTTCAAATTTTAACAACAATGTACCTAAAAAAATAAACGTATGGATTAAAAAATATCAACATTTGCTAAAAAAAAAGAACTGGATTCTGAAAAGCGCATTTTATATATACATATATGCACATGCGCACATACATTTCACGGAACTCAACTACTCATTCAGACATTATACCTTATTGTACCAATTCCCATAATTTTGTGGATTTGAAAGTCAATTTAGTTCCATGACCATCGAAGTTATACTCTTGGGCAAGAGAGTTACTCATGAGCACGGTCTTACATACAGGTCTGGAAACTCTAGTGGTGGGGGATGGTCGCCTTAGCGACGAAGAAAATAACTCGCTTTGTGACCGTAAGAGTCGCTGCCATCGGTCAGTGTATTATGTGGTAGGACAAGGACGGAAATAGTAATTAGTAAATTCAAAATCGTGAGTGTCAAATAGGCAATAATTGAAGTTTCAAATGAGGAAAGGAATAATAAATAACTTTGTATTAAGAATAAAACGTTAGAAATCTTTTTATTCGTATCTTTATAAGGACAAATACTGACCGAGCGATACTGAGGGAATAAAAATTCTGCGTGAAGCATATATAATACTGTGCCTTCCTAGTGTGTTTTAGATTGCTAAATGAACAATATAGACAACACGATTTTTGTTTTACAATAGTTAGTTATTTCGACCAAGCTCTTTTTCATCCTTTATTTGGAATCTAATTATAATAAAACAATAAGAAATAATTTACTTTGTAAGATATAATGTTATTTTATGGAAAAGAAATATCTCTCTTCGAATACAAACGATATCAATAAACAATATCAATATAAATTGTTTCTCATAACGAGAAACTTAATTCTAACGAACACCGGATCATAAAAAAACGGAAGGCCAATTATACGAATGCGCAAATTAATAAATTGATATATAATTTATTCTTAATTTACAATATTTAAAGATGACGCGTGATTCTCGGTATGAGAGCGGTTGACTTGTATTAATTCTGATTCTTACCTTACGTATGCCTTGGTTTTATAAGATTAATTAGAAAGTTGAAGGCTATGAGTAAAGGAATATGAAGTAAATAATAATTACCCGTTTCGAGAATCCATAGTTAATTTACAGGTTTCAATATTTATATACATTCTTATTCCAAAAAATATCAATGTAGTTGTACACATAATCAAGGTCGATATCGACCTTTTTACTGTGACTAGTTACAGTTATTTAAAGAAAGAAAATGTCATATAAAAAAAGATTTACATGAGAAAGATGTTATTTTCAATCCATGTCGCTGTCCATGTCCTCAGGAGCCGAAGAAAGTATTTCAACTTAGCTCAAAGAAATAATAAATGACTTTGCATTAAGAATAAAACGTTAGAAATCTTTTTATTCGTTTTAAGAAAACCATTTAAATACATGCAAGTGCGAGACATTTTTTGCAAAACACGATTCAACATATCGAATAAGATGAAAAAAATGGTGGTTTGCATGCTTCAAACCACCGCGACTTTTCATGTTTACAAATTCAGCGACTGAGGATGTGCATTATATGTCATTTTCAAAAATGCACTTGAATTAAGCGCAATTAAAAAATTGTTGTCACGTTACCATGGGTTACCATCTACACTTCGCGATGACAGCGATGCATAGTAACAACGCCGTGAAATAAATTCTTCCTTGCTAAAACGACCATCCCCCACCACCGAAATCGGTCTGAGTTTCCAGACCTGTATGTAAGACCGTGCTCATGAGGTTTGACATAAGTTTAGATACTGCTCGAGCTTCATCATTTCCCAAAGGAAGAGATTTCAAATAGTAACACTGAAATAAAAGGAGATTGATACAGAAACAACAGATACGTAAAGGTTATCCGACGTTACATTTTATCAAGTAAAGAAATATATAATCTATATAATAAATAATAAAGACTTGCAACTCCAATATCTATGGCGTTACAATTAGATATCAGGGTGTGTTGCACGCGGTGTTACGGCACGAGCGGCGTATACGACACGAGCGATATACACGACACGAGCAATAATCCACGGCACAAGCATTAAATACGACAACTTCTTTTGACTCGATTATAATTATAATGTCTAATGACCAACTTAAAGGAACGCCAGAGTGCGGAGATAATTTATACCGGGAACCAGTGCCAACAACAATAGTCTCGATCGATAGCAAATGTTTTCTCAAAAATTCCAACGATCTGAATAATATGTTTTGAATCGTGGCGAAAGTCGACCCAGCAACAGCGAGAAGTAGTGTATAGCGCGTTATTACTGAGCGCGAGTCTATGTAAAAAAACAACGTGTACACACGGCCGGCCCGTGACCGAGCGCCAAGGCCGCCGACAGCAAGGCGAAAACGTATGGCTTGCTCGAGAATATTCTAGATCTGAAAATAATGTGTACTACTGTACTTACCGGTTTATCTGTTTTATCCATTTTGATTGATCTTTTGTCGATGTAACGGATGAGTCCAGATGAACAAAAAAAATCCAGCTCGCAATTATACAGTCATCCAAAAATATAATTGCTCTAGTTCCGGCCAGAACCGGCCCGAATCCGCTCGCCAACACTCCCGACGAAAACCACGAAAACCTCCACACGCAGTGGAAACGCGGATCCGCGGATCCACGACCATTAACGCCCCGGCCGAAACACGGCAAAACACGCACGGCCAGATCTGGCCCGGATAACCCGCTCGCGATCGCCACCACCCGGCACGGATGCGTCGCATATACGTATGACAACCGACGCCGGTCGAGATAAAACGCGATGGAAACGCGGATCCACGGGCGCGCGACCGAAACTCTTTAGTCGATTGCTGCACACACACAGGACACAGGACGATGGGACTGCACGACTTAACGAGACGCGAGCGCGAGAACAACAACGTTTCCCGCGCGGTTAGAGCGAGCTTCTAGGAGAGAGCTAGAGAGGCGCTCATTGGTCACGTGACGTTTACTCCAGTCAATCAGAGAGTGGCTCGTTAGTGCTACTCTCTCCTATAGGCTCTTTACGCGCGGTAAAATGGCGCGACGCCAGTGTAGACAATCAAATATTAATAACCAGCATTAATTAGCTAATAATGACGCCCGCGAAAAAATCAATCACTATAACGTACAGCATTCCGTAAAAGTCTAATTTTAATTAAAGATTAATTAATATCCCTATTCGCTCCAACCATGCCTTTCGTGTCCCACGAATTTCTAACAGTCGTTTGTTCCGGAAAACAAATGATCGTGGGAGAATCTCCTCTACGCCGAAAAAAAGTTATTGTGGCAGGGAACCTCAGGTAAAAATTTCAAAGTCTTAGCTCATTTACTCTCGAAACGGGGAACAATCAAAATCTCGGTGGGACACGAAAGTGCATGGTTGGAGGATTACGTCAGTGTTGTGTGAAAGGTAAATGAGCATTTTTTTCGATAAAAATGTATTTTTGTGTATAATTTAATCGTATTTAAAATATTTTTGTCGTTAAAAAAAAATTTAACATTCCACAGAGGTCTATTATGGCTCAGAGGCAGGTGGAAGAGGTGGGGAAGAGCTACGATTATATTAAAAAAATTAATTTTTTTACATAAAAAATATCTGTCACACTTCAAATTCGCCTTTTCTTATACAGAAATTCTTTTTCTAGCATTCTTTAAGTCCTTAAAGTCCTTCTGTACCATTTAAAAATTACCATATTTGCGGCGACGAAATTAAGTATTCCTATTTAATTAATAATTATCTCATATTTTTTTTCTCATTTGCACTACTTTTAGCTTTAATTTGCGTTTTGGTTCATTAAGCTTCGTCAATTTGTTCGTGAGTTATGATTTTTTAAGTAAAACGAGTCGTAACGTGTGTTTGTCAACATATAATTGTTATAAAAAAATATTTAAATAAATGATTTTCAAATGTTCTTTACATTGATTTTTAGTCGAAGGTACAAAGATATTATAATAATTTTTGGGGAATTTTTCAAAGCTATTAACATTATAAAAAACACGTGGGACTCGAAA
>NW_020217909.1:2348-14143 GCF_003070985.1 Temnothorax curvispinosus | reverse complement strand
AGTACTGTATAATCGCGGGTCAACGAACAGAACACCGATTTCATTTAACATTTCGGTTGCTCGTAAAATCGGACACCGCGGAAATCGATGCCGCGGTCAATTCCGCACACGGAAAATTATATTAACGACGTACGCACGAATGTCATCCATTCTGTGGCATGGAATAAGCAATCGTGCCTCGTGGGGTTCCCACTGTTTCATCATTGGCGCGACGAATATTTTTACCTAGAGGCTTATTACGAACGAAGGCGAGAGAAAGAGGAAGAGAGAGAGAGAGAGAGAGAGACTGCTATACCCGCATTACGTGACTGGCAAACTTTTATTGATAATTATTTTTCTCTGTTTATGAGACCTCTGTTACGGGATCTTCACGTTTTTCCATCCGCACACGTAATCGAGCGTGACAATAATAAAAATTACGCAGCTGCCATCCCGCAGCTTCTCGTCTTCCCCGTTCGTTCGGCATAACCGCCGAAGTAACTAGTTTACTATCTCGCGGACGCGGCGCGTTTATCCCACGCTCGCAAGAGAGAGAGAGAAAGAGAGAGAGAGAGAGAGAAGCCGTTAATCTCGACGTATAATCCCTCCATTTTCGTGCGAAATAAAATTTACATAGAGACCGGTCGCGTGTTCTCACCGAGGCGAAACATAGTCTTGTGTTTCCATTACTTCGCGACGTACTTAAAAAAATTCGTCGCGACAAGAATCGCATTTATCTCTCGTCGCGCGCGTCCCGCATGACGATAATATCCCGTGGTGGGAAACGAGTGTGTTACTTACCCCAAGTAGGTGCAAATACGGCGTATAAACTATATTTCAACGTATAGCAGACGGGGAAAGACGGTTTTAAAATCGCCAAGTGCCGCCGTGTTTGCTTACCGTCATGCGCCGCGTACTCTTCACGACACAAGCGGAGGCGCGAAACATCCACGATGTATGATAATTAGACGTACTTAAAGAAAGCTTATTGAATTCGTACTAACTGCAGTAGCGTCCCGTTGTCAAGCTGGATAATATTGGCGTACTGCCATTTCCGCCGTGACAATCACAGTGGGACAATAGCGTTGCATCGAAGAGTATTAGAAACACATATACTTCTTATTCTCATGTTAACGACTGATTCCTATACCCGTTATTCAATTTTAGAACAATGTGACACTCCTCGATGAAAATAAATTCTCGAGATACTTTAACATATCCCTTTCATACTAGCAAACAAATCATAAAAAGACGATGAGCCATAATTGCATAGAGAAGTTATCTTATTTTTACCATCTTTTATTCGAAAAGAACAAGTTTTACAAGTAACTGGCTTGTAACCGCCATAATGTTTTTTTCGATGACTTCTTATGTCCATGGGAAATTTTACTCGCACAATTTCACACGAACAAACATCTCTCGATATTATAATTCACAGTCGCGCACGTTTACGTACGCGCTCCACCGATTATATACCGAAATACCGAACGCTTCGAGGCTCAAGATGAATTTGGGAGAACATTAAAGCCAGAGCCGAATTCCTGTCGTTCGCCGACACCAATAACGGATGCGTATAACGACAGCCGTTTAAAACTCGGCGTCACACGGTGGCGTGCATACGGACTCACTTCGTCGCACGGACGTGCTAATTAACAATTAACAAGGACGAATCGTTTCGACGGCGCCGACCGACAAGTCTAGCCGCGTGTTTATCTGCTTGTACGGCTCGTATGTATATCAGCTACCGATGCGGGTATAACGACGTCGTTATCGTCGCGCTGATCGCCGATCGCTGTGGTCCCCCGCGATACCCTATAACGCGTTCTGATTTCTCGCCGATAAAGTGAATGACAGTAAAACTGGTACGACCGAGAGCCAGACGGCATATACATATATATGTATTATATATATATACACATATATCTATATCTATATATATATATATATATATATATATATATATATATATATATATATATATATACGGTAGCGTATACGTCTGACAGTTTAACATGGTACCTTGCGTCGAACTTACGGGCGCGCGGCGCGGAGCGGCGACGCGACGGTCAATTGATGCCGAAATTGCCGTTGCTGAAACAGAACCTGATCCCATTCCGACCAGCCACCGAATTATTCGACGAGAACGCGAAAATCTTGTCCACAGTCTTCTGTACATCATGAAAAACAAATGTATATTTATTAAGTGTAAGTCTAACAATACATCTTGTAAAATATACTTTATTAACACATTTTTAAAGTATACGTCAAAAACTTAAAATTTATATGTATTATATTCTGGTGTCATCATTCGAATAATGAGAATATATGCTCGTGTTGTTTTTAATTTATGTTCAACAACGCTATTCATGTAATGGCATATTTCTGGAAAATACTAAGATTCCGATAGCACCTTACACTTTCCTTTTAAAGTTTTGTCATAAATCTTGCTTTTTGGCTATATCGAATGAACGTGGGAACGAAAGTTCCGAAAGTCAGATAAAGTATCTAAGAGTCAATAAGAGAGAGCCGATAGCCCAACACCTCTCCACCTATTTATTCGAGAAAACCGGAAATCTGTCCATACGATATTATATTACAGTCTTATATCTTCGCTCAAATTAACTCGATCAAATATTTTTTTATAGAGAATCTTTGATTAATTCTTTTAATTCTCTCTCACCTGTCACCTCTCCTTCCTCTCGTTAAAAGTAATTTTGTTTTTGAAGCTTTAATGTGCGTTTTAATCTATGTATAGTGTGTGTACAAGATTCAGCAGCAATTTATCTTACTTCTCATTTTCAATTTTCAGTTGGCAATTATATCGCATTCAACCGCATTCAACGAACAACGCGTTAATGCGTTATTCTCGTGAAATAATTACGTGTATAAATTCTCGGATACAGGGAGAATTGAGACACGTGTAATCCTACTCCCGAATGCATAATCTGTCGCGCCGATTACCCCGTTTATTTGAATTTAATTAATTATAGCTTATGCCGCCGGATTTGTTTGAATATCCTTTCGCGAAAACGAGCCAGGCGCCGCTGGGGCATGCTGTGCCGTGTGCACACGCGAAAAACAGAAGTCCGCATTGTTGTTCGATTTTAATACTTCTGTCAATAACGCCAACAACCTTTTCATGTCGGGAACGTGCTCGTCAGAGTGTTCACAGCTTTCAATGGCTGTCTCGATGAATCATTTTGCCTGATTTCAAAGCATAATGAATTCACATGTTTATACGTCACGAATGCGAAAATAAATTGAGGAATGCCAGGACTCATCCAGCGCACGCACGGCCCGATACTCCGAGTTCTCCATTAAAAATGCGTTATTTCGATTAAGCAGGTGCGCGTGCATCGGGCGTGTAAAAATTCGCCGCGGTCACCGCTGCCCGCGCCGTCGCGTCGTCGCCGCCACCACCTCTCGATAAACAACACGAGTGAATGCGTCGCGGTTATCACGCTCCGCGTATCCATCCACTGCCGAATACCAGATAACACTGCATAAAGCCTCCTCCACGGCAAACACGTGTCGCTAATAAACGTCATCCCAGCATGTGCGACGAGAGATTGATTCTATTAATACGAGTAATTACCGAGTGTACTTGGCGCCGCATGCATAATGTAATTTCGAGTCCATTCCTCTCTCTCTCTCCTGATCCTTCCCTTCACCTCTTTCTCTCTCTGTCTCTGTCTCTCGTTCATTACCCCGCGAGCGCGCTTTTAGCGCCGTATATTTAAAATCCGATTTCATCCGAAGGCTCTCAGCCAATCTCCCTCGCCACTCATCTCGCCGCGCGACTATTTGACCGCAAAAAAAGTTCCCGACTAAATTCGTTTGATTCGTACTTGCGAGCTACATTCAATCTAGCGTGCGCTTCCAACACCGAGATCAAGTTTATTTTATATTTCGACAATTTCGCGCGCCGTAAAATAAGCGTGATTATCGTCTACTGATCTCCCCGCAAAATTCTTTCACGTGCAATACAACTGCAGTTCTGTGCGAAATTATATTATGCCCTCGTAACTGCGTAATTCTTCTATTTAATTAAATATCTGTCTTACCATCCTTCTCTCTTATCTCCATTTCATTGTAACGACTATCTATTAATGTCTCTGATTTCACTACTAGAAAACTATTGTCACGAGAAAGAAGTTTGACTTAGGTCCTGCGTACAATAGAGCACATATTAGAAATAAGAATAAATATTAAATATTAGGAATCGGAATTAGAAATAATAATTAAATGTAACGCACAATAAAAAAGAATAAAATTTAAGATATAAATATAGGAATATTCTACATTTACATATTCTAATATTTAATATTTATTACAAGAATATTCCTATTATATATCCTAATATTTAATATTTATTCTTACTCCTAATATGTGCTCCATTGTGCGCAGGATCTTACATACAAATATTCTCTAGAATAATCTCGTTTACGCACACGACTCGCCGATCTCGAAGAGTTTCTATCACAGCTCTTCGCTAAAAATCACCGCGCTCACGATCATAACTTTTTCTACAAAACACAATACTGGCTGTAGAGCGGAGGCGGTAATCGAATCCCGCGATCTTAAAGCGGTTTCCTTAAGTAGAGTTCGATATTCCCGAGACATACTACTCCAATCATATTAAAGACAATGTCGCCAAGGGAGAGCGACGATGAAGTAGGAACGAGGGCCGGGGCAGGATCGGGGTAAGTAGGCGAAACAAAAGAGTGAAGGACTGCAGTCGACAAGTTATGCAGAGCCCCTGGAGCGTGCATTTGACTAAGCTCTCGGCCCCTCTGCCTCCGTCTCTTCCTTCTCATCATCCTCTTTCTTCTTTCTCTTCTTTTTCTTCCTCTTCTTGCTCGTGCCTATATCTTTCTTCTTCTCGCTCTCATTCTACTTCAGCTGCTTCTTCTCCTCCTTCTCCTCATCTTCTTCTTCTTCTACTTCTTCCTTCTCCTGTTTCTCGCGCTCGCTATGGCTGTGACTTTATCTCGATATAGCAGCTTCTTTCCAGCGGCTGATTACGTATGCGCGAGAGAGACAAGTCCAGGCTTATGAAAGTGCAAGGTGGATGAGTGGGGGCCCTCCACTCCGATGTCCTCTCCACCTCCGGCACGGAAGAGACGAGAGGCAATAAATAAGACGTACTGAATGTAACCCAGCAAAACCTCACCGAGTTTCTACGTACGCCGAGGAGAAGAGAGAGAGATATAACTTTTCTAAATATATACATATATATATATGTATGTATATAGAATGTATAATATATATATAAGTATATGCACATATTGGGCGTAGTCACTGTTGCACGCGAATCGAGTTTCAGCAGCTCGTGAATGCGGATCATCCATTGAAAAAGTGTTTCTGGCGCAACGCCTAAGAAATCGTTCTTAAAACCATCTTGAAACAAAACTGTTATAATGTTACTAGACATAACAGAATATTATTCAAAAATCTTCCGTCTTTCGGAAAGAGACGTTAAGCCGTTGGTCCAAAGGGTAAAAGTGAGAAGAGAATAGTATTGGTATAGTAGATTGCGAACCCTGCAAGGATATGCAATAAATTACAAATTTTACAGGAATTTTTTATTCAAAAATCTATATATATAAGTCACGTTTGTCTGTCTGTCTGTCTGTCTGTATGTACGCGAACTACTCATTCGTTAGTGGACCGAATTTTTACCAAAAGTATATGAAACAGGGGTAGAATTTCCCGGAGATGAAAATGTCGCGGCCAATTTTTTGTTACCGATTTTCTGGAAACCGGTTCTAAAATTTTTTCAAATTTTTCGGGAAATAATTGACCGAATTTAAAAGAATTATATATGAAAAAAGGGTAGAATTTTTCGGGGAGTGCTATAAAGTGTATAATTTTTCGTTACCGATTTTTTTGGAAGCCGGTTACAAAATTTTTCCAATTTTTCGGAAATTAATTGACCGAATTTTAAAGAATTATATGAAGTAGGGGTAGAATTTCCCGGGGACTGCCATAAAGTGCATAATTTTTCGTTACTGATCTTTGGGGAAATCGGTATCAGAAAATTTTCCAATTTTTCGGAAACTAATTGACCGAATTTCAAATAATTGTATATGAAGTAGAGGTAGAATTTTCTGGGGAGTGATATAAAGTGTATTATTTTTCGTTACCGATCTTTTTGGAAATCGGTTACAAAATTTTTCCAATTTCTCGGAAAATAATTGAATCTTAAAGAATTACATATGAAATAAAGGTAGAATTTCCCCGAGATTGCTATAAAGTGTATAATTTTTCGTTACCGGTTACAAATTTTTTGAAATTTTTCGAGAATTAATTGACCAAATCTTAAAGAATTATATATGAAATAGGAGTCGTGTGTCAAAATTTTTTTAATTGTTGGAGGATAAGTTTAATTTTTTATTAATGAATTGATTTTCTTGAAACCGGTTACGAAGTTTTTCCAATTTTTCTAAAGGGGTTTTCGAACTTTGTTTAAAAAAATGTAGGTACGTGATTGTTCTAATTTCCTCAAATTTTGAGATATTAACTGAATTTTTTTAAAGATAATTTTTCGTTACTTTTTTAAAAACAATGCCCAAATTTTTCTAATTTTTTGGGGATGGCGAAGATGTGTATAATTTTTTATAACCGATTTTTTGGAAACCGATTTCAAAATTTTCTAATTTTTTGAGGATGGCTACGATGAGTTTATGGAAAAATTGCTAATAATAAAGGGGTTTCCGATTTCTGCTCCAATTTCCATAAATTTTGAGATATCAAGATAAATTTTTTTTATGGATAATTTTTTGTTATCGATTTTTGTGGAAACCGGTTACGAAATTTTTCAAATTTCTCGGGAGTTAATTGATCGAATTTCAAAGAATTGTATATGAAATAAAGGTAGAATTTCCTGGGGTTTGCTATAAAGTGTATAATTTTTTGTTACCGATTTTTTTGGGAACCGGTTACAAAATTTTTCCAATTTTTCGGGTATTAATTGACCAAATCTTAAAAAATTATATATGAAATAAGAGTCAAAATTTTTTTAATTTTTGGAGGATAAGTTTATTTCTTTATTAATGGATAATTTTTCATTAAGAATTGATTTTCTTGAAACCAGTGCCAAAAGTTTTCTAATTTTTTGATGATTACGAAAAAAGAAAATAAAATGGAAGAAAATAAAAGAGAGTTAATAATGGTGGGTCAACGGAGAGTGAAAACGCGTGAGACAGAAGCAAAAATAAAATTTAAAAACTTTAATATAACACTTTTGAAACATTTGACAATATGCTAATCTGCATCCATTATATTATCTATTATTTTTTATTTAAAAAAAAAGAATTCAAAGAAATGTAGATTAGAGTTTGAGAAGAAAGAATATCAAAGGTGCTCCTAATTAATGAGTGAGTTTGGGGAGAGGGGAATAGATTTTGAGCCCGCGCGAAGCGCGGGCGAAAAATCTAGTTATTATATAATCGGTGACAACCGAGTAAAAAATAAATTTTAAAAACTATTAAATAAATTTCGCGACTTGCATAATACGCTTTTTTAAATCTTTCCAATATCTTATAAAAATGTTATAATATCTTTTGAATAGACTTCCCTCATTACTTAATAATAATTACAAGGTTCTATAATATTCAACGTTCAACGTAAATTTCAGTTTTTAATTGTCTTTAATTGCCCGCGTGAAAAAGCCAGTCATATCCATTCCACGTCTACGTCATGTTATATTAGAATTTTACCGAGGGTGACACGATACCTTGTATAAATAATATATTCTTAATCCTATTTAAATTCCATTTTAATTAAATCCTTACATCCATATAATTCAAGTACAAGTATTTTCGTTCTTATCTTTATGTCTCCTTATCCACGTCACGTGTCATATTACACTAAATTTCGCAATCATGTCTGTCACGCGAATGGAACAGATTAATAACTTAAGCGACATCTACCGCGAATATCTTAACGTTAATCGCCGTCGCAACTTTGATGTCTGAAGATCGCGTGTATCCAATTTCTTCTAACAATCAATCCTAACTCAAAAGGACTACGAAGTCAATTAATAATATTCAAATAGCGGCAGCGCGCGAGATATTGTTACACATCTAGATCAACGCTCGTATAATCGTGCCCAATCGGGCGATTTTAATCGATGGCGCAATCGGCCTCGCATCCGCCGAATCATATCATCAGAACTTTCACTTTGGCCGCATTAATAATATCTGGCTTCCTAAGCCGTAAGGCCGCTCATTAAAAATTACGACATTCCACTGCAACGATGGGATGTCATTAACGAAATCGAATTACTGCCCCGACTTCCCGTAGCCGCATGCCGCATGGCCTACCGTCGTATGGTACGTAGGTGTATATGAACGCGAACACAGATAAATCGCACGTCTGCAAGCACACGTGAATCGTGTTCCGATATCTCAAATTTTAGTGCATAATATTTTTCCTAATCCACCACTCTGCATCTTATAATCACGCGAAACATGACGATATTTTGCTTGTGAGAGGGAAAAGTAGAAAAGTGAGTAGATGCTAGTAGTAGCCAAAATGAGAAGAACCCTAAGAGCTCGATAATCGTTACTAACTCCTTCCTTCTCACCCGCTCATTCATCTCTACTCCTTTCGTGAAAATCCTCTCTCTTCTCTCTCTCCCGACTGATCTTAAGAATTCCCACGAACGAAGAAATCCCAGGATCGTCGGTGAGGTACCTTAAAGGAAGAGGAATCCGCTTCTATCGCCAGTTCAGCTCTACCCGTATGCTTCTCTCTCTCTCTCTCTCTCTCTCGTCAGTCCTCTCCCTTTCCGGCTTCTTCAAAGATCGAGATATTCCATCCCTCGGAATTAATATGCACCGACTGGTTAACATCGAGCGAATTCCCAGACAGACACGTGAATCCAAGGGGATTCGACGCGCACCTTTATGAAGGTGCTTCGGCACGAAGCACTCACGCGGATAGGCTCTCCCATTACAAAGCCAAATCTTGTTCCAAGGAAGTTCCCTAGTGGTTTCGCTATGGTATCACATCAAAGAGGATTAGTATTCTAGTAATGTATCTTCGTCTTATATTTTCAAGAGGCGTGGTATCGACAAGAGCGTAACATATTGTATCTTCATTATCAAATGTCACTCTATGTATGAATAATATGCATTTAGGCCATTTTTTATACAGCTTTACATTTCACAAGGTGCACAGGTATCCAATCGAAATCACATACGTGGTACGTACTTTAAGAGACAAAACTGGACCGCAAACACTAAGTAGTTAATATACGTCAGGCTGTAATCAGAAATGCTACTCGCCGACCATGGGCACTCATTTGCACACCGTATATTTCATAATTTATATATCACTTGGAAAATATCTCGTACGGTCTGGCAAGCCGAGGGATCACGATCAGGCGCCGACAACATTTCGCCGAGATACAAACAGGTTTTCCCCGAGAACTCACAATCGCTAAAAAGTTCTTAATTACACACGAATCCAAGCGACGCGGGTGAAAGGCGAGATCGCGACGCACACCGACAATGGCGATCCGTAGGGGGCCTATACGAAATTACGATCGTTATTCGATCGACGCGATGACATTAAATACCGCCGGCGAATCGGTAATTCCGCGGGAGGAGATCGTAAACTTCCTCGCGCTAATATCCGAGGCAAATCATCTAGAATTATTGCGGCGGCCGACGAATCATTTTCAACCGTCGGTACCGGATCGTCGGCAATTTCAATATATTTCTCGGGATTACAAACACACTCGGAGGGACTCATCAATTTTGCATTATCTCACCGCCCCTACCCCTGAGCAAGCTATTGGAGGACTGATCGATCGTTGCGGATAATCCACATTACTTGCTCGGGGCTGACGTGCAGAACCACCCGCCCGGTTACACGGAAGCCAGATCTCACTGTGGTAATTCCAGTAGCAAGGTCAAGGGCGATAATTACAGTTATGAAAAACGACACCGCTGCATTGCGATATCCGCTGTCCAAGGATCGTTATCGCTGTATCTGCTAACAAGCTCGTTTTTCATCAATTACATCATATACGGGAGATATCATCAGCTCGAATTGATTCGATAAGAATATATTGCCTAGAATTATGGAAACTATATCAAAATTGATTTTACAGATTATGAAAATGATTAAAAAAAATATGAAATTTATATTCAATTTATAATAAAAAAAAAAAATCATTTTAATTACACCTGACATGACGTGATTAATGAAAAAGAGTGCATTAATATCATCTTGCATTTGTAATGGTCACTCATTGCAATAATGATTAATGATAAAATAATAATTTTATTCAGATAGAATTTATTTTAGCAAGACAACTTGTTGTAGAAAGAATTTATAAGTTGTCCTCGCAAATTATATACTACGCAGAATTTCAGCGACTTCGGTCATACTGTAAAGTTCTCATTTCTCATAATGCAAACTTTACAGAGTTCTTGATTCTTTTATTTAGTTAGACGCTACGTTTCGTAATTAAATATAGTCATCCGGGATATTTTCTTTCTATGAATCAAGCCGCGGCAGACTGTTTCTCAGTCTGTTGTTGATTGTGCCGAAACACAAAGTCATTTCGTTTTTCCGTTGTTTTGTATGTACTTGGACTAGTTTCGCACAACTGTCCCCACTCCTTTTTCCATCTCCTCGGTCTTTATACTCTTTATCCTCCACACCTAGTAATGAACTTGTATACAACGTATCGAGAACAAGCCCAAAGACAGACAAAGCACAAGGCGCAAGAGAGGAAAGAAGAGGAAAGGCATCGTGGTATGGATAATTAACACGAGCCGGCTTCCCGCGGCTCGTGCTATATTTGCTCGTGCACGAGACGAGCAGGAAGCCAAGGCCAGAAGGCAACGAGATGGCGAAACTGCTTCCCATCATTGCGGCATGGCGAAAGTGAAATTAGGGATGCCCTGTAAGGATATTTATAAAAGGGTTAATTAAGGGCGCGCTGAAGCCGGGCGCGTTCGAATGGCTCAATCGGTTCCATGGAAGGTCTGCTACCTTTTTGCACGCCGTATACTTCATATTTTATAGCGCTCGGAAAAATATCCGTTCAAACTGTTCCTTTTCGCCCGCTCGTAAAAGTACAAGCTCGTAAAAACGCCCTTTTTAATACGCTCCTCAAATTGTCTCTTTAATGCTCGCAGAAACCGGATTAATTCTCGCGAACGCGCCGCGCTCCATAAAGTCAAGAACCGCTGCAAGAAATTCTAATTCCTTTAATTGAATAACTAAGCTGATTAGAAACGAGAAATAAATTATGGACAACCCTGATACTTGTTTTTCTCAGTGAAATTAACTGTTTGTGGGTTTTCTAAATTACCGGCATATTAATTATTTCATTTGAAAAGTAAACTATCCTTTCCCTTCTTTTTCTTTGCTCTATTACATACAATGATGTGTAATATAAATTTAGAAAAAAGCTAGAATGGTAAATTCTTAAACAAAACCTCCTTGCACTATTTAATAAAAATGGACAATATGTTTTTAATAAAATTATAAACGCTTATTTCTTTTTTAATGCTTTATACTTTATATATCTTATAACAAATTTTCGTAAAAGTACTTACTGAATAATTACTGAATGAGTAGGTACTCTGTTATTAATGACATTTTTTGTACTTTATCAGTATGCAAACACTTATGATATCACATACACGCGTCTTCTAATATTCTCGTATTCGTATTCTCTAATCATTTTTGGCATTAATTAAATGTATTCCTGTAGTAATGCGGTAATCTCATGTTACGCAAAAACTTCTTAGTACCGAGTTGTTAATAGGCGTGTCGTACAATCTGGTACT
>NW_020217909.1:0-2338 GCF_003070985.1 Temnothorax curvispinosus | reverse complement strand
TACTGTCAGACTCTCATTAATAATGCCTATTTAACTAATTTCCCGTTACGCCCCGATAGTCCAGCCTACTTGGCGCTTAAACTTCGTTTGAGAATCGTACACACTGCCTACTTTTTCCTCTATATATATTTACATATATATCTTTATTGCGCAAAGCAACATTACTATATAAATTGAGTATATCAATTAAAATCCTTTAACGCGGATAATCGGCAAATGAATCCGACGCGTGCGAAATGAGAACTTCTGTTTGTCAGTGTCAGTATCAGTATCAATTAGCCGATGCGAAACGCATTGCATTGTAAATTATCCTGTTAATTACGATCGTCCTAATTAAGCAGCCGAGATATCTATTATCCACCGCTGTTCTGATTGGTGGTATTCCCTCGACTGCCATCGCTATCATGCAAAGATTCCGTACCACTAAGCTCGCCGTGCCCATCCAGAACGTTGCCGCAAGAGAGCACACGCTCTCTTCTTTTGTAAGCTTCGTTGATCTTCATCATCCATCAAGACGTCTCGCCCGTTTTCGCCACAGCGTCACGGCGTTTGATCACGTTTCAAAGCTGCGTCGCGCACAGATCTTTAATAAAGAACGGGCGAACTGGCGTCGTCATGGTGAATGTTATTCCCAGTATACATACATGCGACTGACGACGTTAAGCCGCGATCCTGACCTCGGCGGAGCACCGTGACGACGTTCTCGTTTCCCCCGCCCTTCCCTCCACACGAACGTCACGGGAAAAACGGCGACTCTTCCGCGTAATCAGGTGCGAGATACGATCGAAACTACGACACACTCGTAACCGGAAACGCGCGTTGTAGTCTCGTCGGCTCTTCGCGCGAAACGAGCGTCGAACGTGTAAAGAGACAAACGCGCGAAATGCTCGTAAAGCCGGGGGTCTTTCTCTTTCTCTCTCCCTCTCTCTTTTTCATCTTTCATCCTTTTCTCGCGAGAGACGGTAGTTTTGCTGCGCGCGGGAACGAAGACCGACGCAAATCTGGACGAGCTGACGGCCCGTTAAATACACTGAACACGAGGAGAAGCCGACACGTCCGAGTCCGCCGGCGATAAAACCTCTCCCGGTCATGAAAGCCGTCTATCGATAAGCGAATATTTACTTTTGACGAACGGCACTTGTGCCCCGTAGAGAAAGAATTGTTTGAACAGGACGTTGGATGGTATCGGGCTCGGTAAATCCTGTTAACGAAATTCATGCTTTTCTTCGCGAGCGTGAAAATATATTTTAGCGTGCACCGAGTGTCGAGATAGTTTGGCATTTTGCCTTCTGCGCGAGAATATAAAAGTAAAAAAGAGAACATTTGATATCTGAAGACTGGTCCGACGCCTTCGTTTGCCGTCTCTCCTCATTTTTTTCTTCTTCTTCTTATCTCTCTGACATTGGCAAACTGTCAAGCCTCTGCATCTCGGAGATAAAGAATTCACACTTTCTCGGCGAAAGAAATTCACAGTGTCGTATTCTCGGCTGGCTGAAAACGACGAGTGTTTCCCGTCGAAAGACGACACACGGAACGTCGGCGTGACGCGTTTTCCAGCGTTTCCATATCTATTACTCTGTTTCCGCGAAAAAGACGTTCAATAAAACGAAATATTGTAATATGTCAGCGATATTTGATTTAAATGTTTACCGTTGGCTAAATCCATCACGATTCTTTCTTCTATTACAAAAGGAAGTTTATCACGTTAAAAGACAATCTTAATTTAATGATCCAAAAATAGATTACTAAAATTGCGGTTACATTTCAATACAAATGTAATTGTAATCGTAATGTTAGTAATTGATTTATTTTAAAATAAGAGGGAATTAATTATATACAGGGGTATTATGAGCTAAATAGATTATCACCAAGCGGAAGTCGCGCAACTGCAATGCAGAATTTAATTCCAGTTACTAATACAATAGGCCTAACGCCGAAGAGGCGTTCTTTCTTCAATAGAATCCGAGAGACAAAAGAACGATTTTACAATTACATCCGGGAAAAATAGCGAATGCTTCTATTCATTAAAATCCCTTGAAAGTCGATTTTCTCGGGAACCAATGGTAGCCACAAGAGAGATTCGACTTTTCAATCAACAAAACTCTTTCGCGACTTCTGGTGGAACAATTGTCGGCAGTCGTTCTTAAGTTTATACACCGCCGTTTTAACCGGATTGTGTCGCGTGCAGTCTATTCGAAATAATTCCACGTCGCTATTCGTCTCGTACTTAATCTTCTTACTAACTTTTGACGAAGATATCCGAATAATCAAATGCACTTTCTCAAAATACAACATTGGTATTCATAAACAAGTAAAGTATGTATATGAATATTAAATT
>NW_020217908.1:0-1101 GCF_003070985.1 Temnothorax curvispinosus | reverse complement strand
GTTTAGGTACTGGCGTATTGTCTGAATTTGTTGCTCTCGAAATATCCAAGTTTCGAATTTGTTGCTTGCAAAATAAGTACAAACAATAGCAACAATTTCAGACAATACGCCAGTACCAAATTTAAACGAGCAATAAATTTTTTTCTAATACTTTACTTTTGTAACTAGCTGCACGCTGAGGTTTTCCGCTATTGTCATACTTATTTTGCAAGCAACAAATTTGGAACTTGGATATTTCAAGAGCAACAAATGCAGACAATACGCCAGTACCAAATTTAAACGAGCAACAAATTTTACAAAATTTACTCTTGTAACTAGATGCACGCTGAGGTTTTCCGCTATTGTTCATATTTATTTTGCAAGCAACAAATTTGGAACTCGGATATTTTAAGAGCAACAAATTCAGACAATACGCCAGTACCAAATTTAAACGAGCAACAAATTTCTTTCTAATACTTTACTCTTGTAACTAGCTGCACGCTGAGGTTTTCCGCTATTGTTCATATTTATTTTGCAAGCAACAAATTTGGAACTCGGAGATTTCAAGAGCAACAAATTCTGACAATACGCCAGTACCAAATTTAAACAAGCAACAAATTTTTTTTAATACTTTACTCTTGTAACTAGTTGGACGCTGAGGTTTTCCGCTATTGTTTATATTTATTTTGCAAGCGACAAATTCGGAACTCGGATATTTCGAGAGCAACAAATTCAGACAATACGCCAGCACCAAATTTAAACAAGCAACAAATTTTTTTCTGATACTTTACTCTTATAACTGTCCGCACGCTGAAGTTTTTCGCTGTTATTTACACTTATTTTGCGAGCAACAAATTAGCAACAAATTCTTACGTTATTGTTATGTGTAATTCCGTTATTATATATATATTGTCACGCTTACTTAATCTTCTTCTAGCGGAACATCGTTTTTTAAGAGAACTTACAGAGCAACAAATTTTTTTCTTTGGCAACTTTTTAGCAACAAATGAGCAACAAATAAATATATTAATTAGAATCGATTCTGCTCACTTTGTTCCGCTAACTTATAAGACGTGTGTATCACAATACACCTCTGTAACAAAAAGAATCGTTGGAATCGGG
>NW_020217907.1:0-2388 GCF_003070985.1 Temnothorax curvispinosus | reverse complement strand
CCGCCCGCGTCCGCCGCATAAACCGAATGCGTTTCCGTACTTTGTAATTACCGCGACCGTCGTCTAGATCATAAACCGCCCGCGTTAGCCGCATGGTCCGCATGCATCTCCGTTGTAACTATCGCGACAGTCTGTTGTAAGTGAACCACCGTAATAAACCACGTTCCGTATCAAAACTGCCTTCTGTCTCTGGGCCTACCATCGAACTCCTGGTCCGGCGAGCTAGTCCGCGTTCGATATAAACAGCCAAAAGGCAGGCCGTTACATGGCGCCCGAACAGGGACCGTTTTGATCGTTCCGAGAGACAAAAGACAGGATACGCAATGGCCAAGGCGTGGATATATAAACTACCGAAAAACGAGCTAATCGAAGAGCTCACGCGACGCGAACTCGACGCCGACGGCACGATGAACGAGCTACGGCAACGCCTGAGTGCTCATGCGACCGATCATCCCGAGACGACGCGAACCGACGCCGCGGGGGGCAACGAGACGAAAACGGTGCCCCCGATCGTCATACAGCCGCCGGGATCGCTCCTCGCGCCGACAACGACCGGCCCGCCGTCGGCTCCGGCAACACCGTACGACGTTTTTTTTCCAGCGGTAGGCGATCGCCCGGCCGGATTCCCCGGTCAAGTCGTGGATCAAATAAGGAAATGGGGGTGCCATTTTGATGGCAAAGATCCCGTCGCGTTTCTCGAGCGGCTAGAAGAACTCAAAGACGCGTACCAGATTTCCGGCGCGCAAATCCTGGCGGGGCTTCCGGAGTTACTTAAGGGCGACGCGCTTCTTTGGTACCGGAATAACCGGCACACATGGCAGGGCTGGGAGGACTTCCACGCCGATTTCCGCGAGCATTACCTCCCGCGACGATACCGCGCTCAACTCATTCGCGAAATACAGACGCGAATGCAGCGACCGGACGAACCGTACCGCAAATTTGCCACCGAAATGCTCACCATGATGCGCCGAGCGACCGTGTTCACAGAGGAAGACCGGCTCGACGCGCTCTACGATAACATGCACCCGCGGTACCAGCTCTACATCCGACGCGATTCCGTCACCCGGACGCGCGAGATCCTGCGCCAGGCGGAGGAGTTCGAGCGCATAGAAGAGCGGACTCGCGCGCGACAGCCTGCCGCCCCGCAACCCGCGCTCGCCGCTACCGCATACGACCGACACGAGTGTTGCTGGCGCTGTAAACAGCGCGGGCACACCCGTTTTGATTGCCGCCGGCCACCCAAACGGTTTTGCTCACAATGTGGGCGGGACGGCGTGTTTACGCGTGATTGTCACCCGCCGTCGGGAAATGCTGCGCGGGCCGGGGAAGAGGCGGCCGCCCCCCGGTCCTCCGCATAACGTACAAACCGCGTCCGCACCTGAGCGTCCGCGTAGCGGACCAAACGTTCGACGCTCTCTTAGACACCGGGTCCGAAGCCTCCTTCGTGAACGCGAGCACCGCGGAAACGTTGGCGGCAAACTTCACAATCACGACAATTACCGGGCGGGTATATCTCGCCGATGGGACGCGCGCGGACATCCCGGGTTTAATTACGCTCCCCGTGACCGTACAAGGACGCATGTTTTGGCACCGGTTCCAAATCATGCCCAAGCTAGACTGCGACATGTTGATAGGCGTAGACCTGTGGGGCAAAATGGATTTCGCCATTCCGCCCCCGCCGCCGCCCAGCGCCGACACGATAGCAGCCACCGTCGGGGGCATTCACGAGGAGGACGCGGCGACCGAGGAGGACCGCCTCCGCCGTTTTCTGGCAGACGAACTCGCGAAGTTCGAAGGGGTGCAGGGCCCCACGGACCGCGGGGAACATATAATCCGCGTAAAAACCGACCGCCCGGTTAAGCAGAGGTATCGACCGCGGAACCCGGCGATGCAGGCGATCATAGACGCAGAAGTCGAAAGAATGCTGCAGGACGGCATCATCGAGCCGTCGCACAGCGCCTGGAGCTCGCCGATCGTGATCGTACGAAAAAAAGACGGCAAACCGCGTTTTTGCATTGATTTCCGCTGGGTTAACGAGCTTACCGAAAAAGACGCGTATCCGCTACCGCAAATCACCGCGACGCTAGATAGATTACGGGGGGGCTCGGTACCTGTCAACCCTCGATCTAAAAAACGGGTACTGGCAGGTGCCCCTCGCACCGGAGAGCCGACCCGTAACCGCGTTTACGGTCCCCGGCAAAGGGCTGATGCAATTCCGGGTTATGCCGTTCGGCTTGCATTCGGCCCCGGCGACTTTTCAGCGCTTGCTCGACTCGATCCTCGGTCCCGAGTTATGGCCGCACGTGTTCGTATACTTGGACGACATCGTGATCGCCACCGCAACGTTCGAGGAGCATCTACGCGTTATGCGCGAAGTTTTCCGCCGAC
>NW_020217906.1:0-4613 GCF_003070985.1 Temnothorax curvispinosus | reverse complement strand
AATAATAAATAAATTTTAATTCTTAAAGTAATAGAAAGATCAATACATAATGAACTATCTCTCCTAAGTTTGCGGACCATTATTTTCTCTTTTACTTCTCCATTGTTGTCTTTTTATGACACTCATTCGCGATGACATGGTTAATCACGTACTTGTCTTCGCGTCGAGATTTTCGGTTCTAATCTTCATAATTCGCTATTAAACTATTATGGCACATTCCATGTATTGGAATTAGGTTTGCAAGAATAACAAACGCGCGTCATAAAATTGTTAACGTTGGCTGGAGAAGGCACGACATAATTTTGATGAGAGCCAAAATAGACAGATGCTAGGTTCGCAAGTATCATCCAAATCCTTTGCCCATAAAATTGATCAAATTCTGAGATACGCCGCACCGGCAAACGCTTTGGATCCAATAAAGAGGATTAAGTGTACTGAGCTGTAAACACGGTGTGATTGAATTCTGAGGGCGCACGAGGAAATTCCTCCCTCATGCTCTCTTTCTCTCCCTCTCTCCCTTCCTCGTCTCTCTCTCCCTCTCGTTATATCTCTCTTTCTGTTTCTTGCTTTCCCGTTTGCTTTCTGTTTCTTCTTCGCTGTTTTCATGCTTTTCTCAAGTGTTATAGTTTTCTCCTTTGTTTATGTGCCCTTACACGGCCGTGTAAGAAAACAAAACGGTCGTGCCAAGCTTCTTCCACTTTCATTACTGTGGGAAATGTCGCGATATTTGTCTTCACGTAAATTGGATGCCCTCGTACCATGTCCAAGATGGTACGCTGAGTTTTATACGAATCTTCCTCTAATGGAGTGTGTGATTGCTCCTGTAGTCTGATATAAACGGAGTTGTCTGACGATATCGGGACAGAAATATGAATAATTTAAAATCGCCATGATTCATACGGCATTTTAATGATTGAAAAGGCGCATACGAAACTAATTGAAAATCTTCGCTAAAATTCAAAAGATTATCTCGCAAATAAATCTTTCAGTTTTACAACTGGAAGATTCATTTGCGAGACAATCTTTTGAATTTTAGCGAAGGTTTTTAATTAGTTTCGTATGCACCTTCAATCATTAAAATACCGTACGAATTATTGCAATTTTACATTATTCGTATTTCTCTCCCGATATTATCAGAAACAAAACATTGCGAATTATAACGGCTTAATATCATTTCGCACATTTTCTGGCAGTTACCAAACGTTGCGTGATACATTTATTGATGTTGTCGCAATCCCTTTTCAATACCAACAGATTATCGGTTGATTGTGTGTTTTTGCGAATATTATGCAGAAATATTATTTAGGCAATATTTTGCTTCCCGAGTGCCACCAAATAATTTATATACATGTGATTAATTTACGAATTTTGTCGAAATATATGTGAAGAAAAACAATTATGAGTTTATTATAAAATCATACATATATCTATATAACAGTAGATATCAAATTTATCGCATCAGTTGACGTTCTAATGATTATACGAATATTTTAATTTTATTCATTATTTGACGATTGTCGTTTAATCAGTGATTTTCAAGTGTCAATCTTGCACGATAAAATTCAACAAAATAATATGTAAAACGCGAAATGTAATTTATAATAAACGCGCATGTTTAAAGAATGCATATGCAGACTTAGCAATTAACGCAGTAATTAAATTAATGAAATCTCGTACACTCATAATAATGTCAGAATTTCTAAAAATACCTTGCGCAATGTTAACTTTAATCTGAATTTGTAACATCATTTAACAATACTGTATTAAAACATGATTTAACAATGTACATATATAATTAACTTCAGGATTTATGATGCGGTGTGCAATTCTGTGAATCTATAGCGGAGCATTCTTTCGCATAGACACGTGAGACGAAAGATTTTTGTTTAAATTATTATAATTAACATAAATAATATCGCAAATAAAACTTTTTACCATCGTTTGTTTAAATTACGAATATTTTAATTAGTCATTATTAACAAGCTGCTGCGACTTACGTTTCTATTAAACGGCTACGCTCCAAGCACAGTTTTATCACTATTTCAACTCCACATTCGACGATAATACTCATTTCGGGCGATCGCGTTTACGGAGGAGATTTATCGGACGGAGCTGCAATCGTAGACCGATACGTCACGTGCTCCTTCTTCATAAACTTCGACATTCTTTGCACGATTTCGTGAGTCGAATGTGCTAGCAATAGTTTCCAGCGCGCGGGAATGTCCTTAACCCACTCACCCTTCCCCGTCTCTCCCACATCTACTCACCCCGTCATCGGCTATTACAAGGATTCTGTTAGCGGCGAAGTTTCAAAGTGGCAATTCCCGAGGGTACAATTATTTGCGGTTCCCGCTGACGTCCCCCGGACGTCTGCGACGGCTTGTTCCGAAGAATTGAAATTTTATTGAAACAGATTGTGTCTCGCATTATCCCCGTACGTATCGGGGAAGTCGATGCCGCGCGCGCGAGCACACAGTTCCCTCATCTTTGAATCTCGTATAAATTCATGACTCTCGCTTTTTCGCCACAATCTCTAAAAATGTATGAGTTCCGTTTCCCATTTAGCGAAACTAATATCGGCCGGGGTCGCTGTATCTCAATTGTTTCGCCGGTGTCTCTTGATGTTTTAGGTTTTCCCTTATTGCGCGTTGGCGACTCGATATAGCGGTGTAGCGTAGTTTCGCTATCACAACAAACGGATCCGAGATTCGTAATACAGCGCGGCCACACGATACAAGTTTAATGAAATCGTCGGATATTCAGCAGGAATAAATGGACAGGAATGACTCCCCCGTTTGACAACGCGTATAGCGCGTCACGGAATTTCGATCGCGTGCCACGCGGTCCCTTCACCCGCGATCGATATCACCCGCTATTGGCTGCCGCGAACTTGCGGATATTCAAATCTTGCGGACTCATACCCCCGTATCATACTCGCAAAAACCTAATCAGGCCGGTCGGCGAACGGGACATGTATCTCGTACACGGGTACGCGGACGGCGACGTTTCTAAATGTGGGAGATTCATCGCCGTGGCACGAATTCTCGTTCCTTTCGAAAGATCTAGAGACCCTATAATAAGAGACTGGCTATAAGACAGCCAGTTTTGATTGGTCCGCCAGTTTTGTCAAAAGCAAGAGAACAGAAAGAGAGATATAAGAGAGAAAAAGAAAGCGATATGAATATCTTTTTCTTTCGCACGATTTTGACAAAACTGGCTTTATGACCAGTCTCTTATTATAGGGTTTCTAGAAAGATCTCGCAATTTGTTTTGGGCGGAGAGTCTTTTGCAAGAAAGAAGAGGAAGGGGGGAGAAGGAGGAGTGAAAACGAAAATGAAAAATTATTCGTAATTCGTCTCATTGTAGGCGCGCGCGCGGTAATGGAGAAATAGTGTGTCAGGCTAATGGACGTCGTTGTGTCTACTTTCCTTCGACTTTAATGGCGCTGGAGTTTATTTGCGGCGGAGGTAGATGAAATACAATAACCGTACTTATAGATACCAATATAGCGGGACATTTTATCTGGTGGCGTCGAAGTGCTTCAGCATTAATTTCAATTGAGATGAAATATTTTCAAGCGGGCACTTCGTATACTCGCCGATAACTGCGACAAAAGTCTTTTTTTATAAAAAATGTGAAAGCAACCGTGGTGTGATTATTTCTTTTTTTTCCGTTTGCAACAGAAAGTGGTATAATGATGAAAACATATACCATGATGATATTTCACTTAGCATAAACTATATCGAGATGAAATTTCAGTCGCGGGTGATGGGTAGGCACATCTGCGCCCCATACATACGATGAGTGACGTGTGTATTATATAACATGAATTAACGCGAACTGTCTGTCAATTTCGGAATAATCATTTCAATAGGTAAATGATGATTTCGATCGCGTGTTAATGAGCACTTTTAACCTAATATATTACTACATTTTGTAGTATCTGTCGAGTGTTTGCAAAAAACATTTTTTAATCTCTTGATGTGATTTTTTTAAATAATCCTTTTATTTTTCTTCATGTCTTTACATTTAAATTCCTTGCGCGTTACCTTCGTCAATGACGTACGAAAGTATATCCATGACATTTATATCTGAGGAGCATTTTAATGAAATTTTGACGATTGCCAGACAAGACACATTAATTAAGCTTAACTCTCCAACGTGTTTAAAATGCCAGTTAAAATGTGCCAGAGGTCGTGCAAAATATTCACCGCGCTGATCGCAAAAATGTCGGATTGCCGATGGATGATTGTACATTATAGCTAATTATCAGGCGTGATTGCCCAATGTGATAATATAATCTGCACGGAAAATGAAAATAATTGCCTTTATCGACATTACGCACGCATCCCTATTTGCCGTACAATCTAATTTGGCCAGATGCGCGAATTCGCTCTATTGTTGCAGATCGCAAACAAATTGCTTGCATTCAACCTCGATAATCTGATAAACGGTTTTTTCTCTCTCTTTCTCTCTTTTTCTCTTTTTTTACGTTTATCTATATATTGTGTAACTACTGATATTATATCTCTTTCGAGAAACTTTTTTTTGCGTTTCTCTGTTAAAAAGTAGCGCTCTTGTTAATTATACATATATCAGACAGAAAATAAAAT
>NW_020217905.1:0-9209 GCF_003070985.1 Temnothorax curvispinosus | reverse complement strand
GACGCTCGTATACGTGGGCACATACGCCCCGTTTATCTACGACGCACGAAGTTATTTCGGGCTAAAAAGACCGTTCGTCAATGTAAAGACGACAATTAACGCGTTCCGCGGGCGTTCCCGGTTGTTATGAATGTTGACGAATCGCAATTATCGCACTCGTATAACGTTCGCGGTGACTTAGCGCGACGACGAAAGAGCGAGGCTTATTACGTGTTGTTCGCTCGAACATCCCCGAGAGACTGCCTCGAGTTGTTTGTCTCGCTTGAGCTCCCCACTATCGGTATCGGTGGCCCCCACTCCGACGCCTATTCCGCTTTCTCTCGCCGCTAACTACGTATATTGTCGGTAATTTTCCACGCGGGTGTTTACGCCGTTCGCGCCGACCCCCGTGGAAATTTCCACTTGCGTTGCGCTCGCGCGGTCGCTCCGTCCTGGTGACGGGGTAGCGGTTTTCCACCGCGATGAATCTTTTGCAGCCGCTGACGCCGACCCGTGCGCCCGATTCGTTACCCTGCCTACAACGTCCATCCGGGCGACTTCCCTGAGGAAGACGTCCGGGTGCAGAGCACCAGGCTCGCCGACGACGTCGACCCCTCCTGACCTTTACGCTGGACCTAGTACAACGATTTCCGCGGTTCTTTCCCGTAGAAGATGTCTAGGTCGCGAGATAGCGGACGGTTCTGTAACTTAGCTCCCGGTCGTCGGACTTCGACGGCGACCGGATACGGATGCTTATTGGAATATCCCCGTTCGTCAAGGATGTTGTTTCCTTGAGGATGATGCACCTGGTGCGAGATTTAGGACGGTCCGCTATTTCGTTCCCCGGTTGACATGTCTCATCGGGACTCGGTCCCGCGGGCTTGGCGCAGTGCCCCTCGGTGTCAGGGGTACCTAATTCCTGTGGATGATGCAACTGGTGCAAGTTCGCGGACGGTTTGCTACTTCGTGTTCGCGCTCCCGCATTGCGCCGCCAACCCCGTACGCGTCTTTCGGGGACCCCGCGCCTTCGTCAGGGACGTATCTCGCCGCAGGGCCGTCGGTTTTGGAATTTCCCGACGGTCCGCCATCTTTTTTACGGGTAGTCGAATTATAATTTTTGCACGTGAAATGCGTCTCGCGGGTTTTTCCTAACGGTCATGGGTCGCTCCCTTTTGTGTCCTACGCGCCATTGCTGAAATTGCGGACGGTCCGCCATTTTCCTCCCGCGCGACATTTCCGCTATTCTATCGCGCGTCCCTAACTTCTCAGGCCTCGGTTGATTGCCGAGGCTCAGCACTCTTTGCTCCGCGCCCGTGGTCCGCCATTTCCCCGCACGTCCCTCGTCCGTTCTGCGAACTGTCTCGGCGCGTCCGCCGTGTCATGAGAAGACATCCTGTCTGTTCGCTTGGGATGGGCTCGCCGGCATACCCGCGTATCCGTATCGCTCGCTGTGGACGAAAAAAGAAAGCCGCACCGACATGACGAGCGATCGCCCGGATGCGCCCCCTGTATTCGGCACGCCATATCGCTTTCATACGCCCAACCGCTCGGGTAGCGCTCGCCTTTGCCACCCCATCTCCCCTGGTCCTCTCCGGTGATGCGCGCGGCTGCAAGGTAACACTTGGCGGGGAGAGCGATCCTCAGGATCTTGTCGTATGCGATGATCCACGATAAGAAGCCCAACACGGACCTCTGCGGAACACCGCACTCGACTAACTTGATCCTGAGGATCCCATCCTTATCCGCGTACAGGAGGCCCCTGTCCCGGAAGTAGTTTTCTATCAGCTGGATTAGATAGGGAGGGACTCCAAAGAACTCCAGAGCCCTCTCTATCACCGGCCAGAAGAGGGAATTAAATGCATTCCTGACATCAAAGGAAACGCCTAATGTCGCCCATCCCTCCCCAGTCATGGCTTTAGTATAGCGTCGATCGTGGATCTTCCCGCACGGAAGCCCCATTGGTCGTCACTTAAGTTGCGACCGTCCTTCCGGGACAGATGTCGGACGAAGCGCTCTGCTGTAATTCTTTCTAGAATTTTACCCGCCTCGTCCAACAAATCGGCCGGTCAGTTCGCCCGCGACCAAGGTCCAAGCCCTCCCTGGGATTCCTTTTTGACCCCGCGGAGAGCCCTCGCCAGCTCTTCCTCCAAGACCCCCAGTTTTTCGTTCCATTCCACGTTTGATTGTGGAGGGAACTTAACCTTGGAACCGGTGCCTAGCAGCGCCGTTCCATCGTCGAGTTCTGGCCACAGCGGTGATACCTGCCAGCCAATCGGCGAGCCATCAGCGGCAGCCGGGAACAAGGGCATGGAGGAGCCGACTAAGCGGACCGACGAGCCGACCAATCAGGAGGCGGACAACCTCGAAGACTGCATCTTCGAATCGATAGCGAGCACGCAGATTTTGGACTCGATTCCCGAGGCAGTGGCGCAGGCCATAATTCTGTCGGAGGGACTGACACAGCCCGCTGGACACGGCGAGGCAATCGTGGGGGACACCGGCCAACCAGAGGAGAGAGGCCAGGTCGATGAGATACCGGTCCCGGAAGACCAATCAAAAGTCACGGAGGGCTAAACACGTGCGACATATATCTTTTTTATGTTATTTAACGAACATTTTATATAAGAAAAACATTTTATACCAATCACGTGCGAGCGCATTATATTTTAGCCAGAGTGCAATTTAGCGTACAGCGAGAGATTTATTTTCAACATTTCTTTTATTTTATTTTATTGGATAGCGCAAGCGCGAAAGATATTTTATACGATACGTTGCATGTAAGTACAAAAAGGTACAAATATATAATACACATAAAGATTAAAAACACACGAGACAACATTATAACACATATCCTACCAATCCCAGTGATTCCCAAACATAAATTATTCAAAGTCGAGTAGAGTTACGAAAAGGGCCAATCACAGGCCACAGCATTTGTCAGATGGATTCAGACAAGTTAGAATCCTAATATTATCATTTATTTTCATTCTGTTCGCGATATCAATTGTTTGCATATTATTGTTAGCCTACTCACACGTTGCGAAAGCAGAATCATATTACTTATCGTAAAAAGGATAAAGATCGTCACCATGAAGCTGAAAGAATACATAGTAGTTACCCTGATCATCTTTATTCCTATAATTTTGACATTCCCAGACATACCCACAGTCACCACAATATTCACACTTTACACATTATACATTTTATTGTTAAGTCTCGAGATAGAGCCACGATTGGTTCCCGATGAGCAGTGAGCCATATCGTAGAGTTTTGCATGCATTGCGACAATTCGCATAGACGAGGACCAATAGCGTCAGTCAGAAACGATTTTAAGTTCTATTACATTATTTCAAGCATTGCGACACAATATCGAGTCACGACGACCAATGGGACCAATCCCAGTCGATTTTATTGAGATTAGCATTGATTTCAGTTGATTTGATATAATTTCACACAGTCTCGACACAGCAACAGCCAATAGGAGCGATTCCTGGCACTCTGATATAATTTTGCATGTTTTCAGATTATTTTACGATTTTACAAAGCCTTTAGCCAATGAGAGCGCACGGCGCAACTTTCTCAAATAAGCGCGACGAATTGACCAATGAAAAACGAGCATGGCTTGAGCAAGCAAGATTCACTAATAACGCGCGAATTTGCATTATATAATTTCTTTTATGTTTTTCCCTGTCGAGATAATTATGATTAATCATATTTTTATTTGTATTACCATACTTACCGTTTGAATACTTACCGACCACTTATACCAGTCTACTGATTGGGCGAGACGATCCTACAAAGTCCGAGTACCTGAAAATAAGAAGGAGAATTAGTAGATCTGATTCTAGTAAAGGAATACTTACCTGTTATGTCGAGGAACGTCACAATGACCATATTCGGTCACTCGGAAACGTTCCGAGTGACTTGCCGCGAACTTGCACATCGTGCACGTTGTGACGGCTGGCATTGGTTGCCGCATCGCGAGAGTCCGTGTCCGCCGTCTAATCAGGAGACAGTATCTCACCATCGCACAGAGCTGAGCCAGCAAATTGGCTCAGTGAATTCTGATTCGATCAACGAAATAGGGATCGTGTCGCTCTCGAGCAATCAGCGACACGTCAGCGACCGGAGACGTTAGCGCGCGCAGTACAATACCTTTCGCGCCTAATTCAGCGTTCGCGCGCAGGCGCGTGCCCCGAAGTAGGAGAACGAGACTCGTTCCTCCCAGACAGTACAATATTTCGAGGCGACAACACGTCTAACGGTTGCGCGTAACAACTCGATTCCCTGGGACTTATCCCGTTGTCCGCTAGCGATAGTAGCGTGATAAGAAATTGTGTAAAAGTGATTGCGCGATAACGGGAAACATCGAGCGTAATTCACGAAACGACTTTAGAGTCGCATGTAGCTTCCGTACATCGTCGGTTACGTAGTTCGTACATACTCGACGCGAGTGAACACGTCCGCGATAATTTCGAGTACTGTATCTCAAGAATAATAAATTGTTATTGTTTATAATAAAACAAAAAGTGTTATTTCGAGAGCCCGAGCATATCCTATCCACCGTAGAGTACGCATCGCATAACAAGGGCGTGGCCGACAGGTCTGAACACGTCCGCGGCGTAGAAGACGGCAGCCATCTCGCTTGAAGGAAGGAACGGGGCATTATCTCATTAAGGCTTTCTGTATTGATGCCTTAAAAATACAGTGGCAACCGTAATTTCAGCCCAAGTAGTAAGTGGCTATAATTCGATTTTTATCATTTCATTCGTTGTTCCGTTCACAACCTCACCTCCATCGCCGGCGGGAAACAGTACGTTCACCACGTCGTCGGCGAACAGGGGGTCTAGGGTTTCCGTAATTGGGGGCGTCCACGGTTTGAGTTTGTTCATTACAAGCCTATAAAGAAGCTCCCACGGGTCTTCGTCCAGTGTGGCGAGGAGCTCCTTCCACGAGGATTCCTTATTATTCCTGAATTGCCCGCCCTAATCGCCCGAGAGAGGTCCTGGGGGGCGAAACGCCAGGCTTCCCCCGCCTCCGGCTTACTGAGGGATCCGCGTCCAGCGCGGGACCTCAGCCAGAGCCTCTTTACGCGGTCCGACGAGCGCCTAAGGGCGGCGATCTCGTCGGTCCACCAGTATGCGGCACTCCGCGGGAGGGGTCTCCGACTGCGGGGTATCGTGATGTCGCACGCGCGCTCCATCAGCTCCGCAGTCTTTCCACTTCTAACTCGAGATTGTAGTCTCCCACAGCGTCGCCGCCCACTCCTCCTCGGGTTCTCCCCACGTCAGACCCAAGACCGCCGTTTGTAGACGGTCCGAGTCCAAATTTTTGAGGGCCCATCTCTTTTGTCCTCTCTCTCTTTCACGGCGGCGGGCCAACACGTGTAAGGGGTGACTTGGACCATCATCTCGATGAGCTGGTGGTCCGACAGCGTCCCTCTGTCTTCTGCCACCCCCCCCTCAATCGTGTATACTGTTGTGAGCGCACAACGTAGTTAGGAATAATTAATGCACTTGGCAACACCAAGTGTCTCCGACACGAAATCCGACCCTAGCGACGAAGACCCTAGCGATCGCTGACGCGAAGATCTGCACAAGCTTCGGGAATGACCAAATATGGTCATCCCGGACTTCACCTGCCCGTTAGACCTTTGATCACGGTATCAAAAACGCTGACAATTAAGTCAGCAATACCGAGCGGATAAAGCGCCCGCCTTTCCGACGAGCGGCGAGCAGTCAGTCGCTAGTTACCATCTTAGCGGACACGTGCGTCCGATTAACGACTCATTGTTAACAATAAATCATTTACCGGAACGCGAGTGTCGTAACTAAAATAAAGAAAACTGTATCAATTAATAAATGAGAAATATATTTGGCTGTTAATATTATATATTGTGACGAGTGTTCTTTCTCCGACCCGAAATTCCCGAATCCTGTGCCGACCCTGAGAGCAACTCACGGTACCGGCACAACAATTGGTGGCAGCGGTGGGATCTCGGAAATTGGAGAGCGTCCCCGTCGCGTGTGTTACCGCCACGAATATTCGCCTGAAAGAAAAGAGCGAAACAGTTTAAGTGGTGAAATCCTGACGGAAGCACCCGGTAGCAGCCCGTTCGAGAGGAAAGAAGCACCCGGTAGCAGTTCGATCCAAAGGAAAGAAGCATTTGGTAGCGGCCCGCTCCAGAAGAAGGAAGCACCCGGTAGCGGCTATCAGCGACACCGGAGAAGGCGCTGACCTACCACAACGGTGACCCGCCGGCCCCGCAGCCAAGCAACGCAGCGACCGTCAACGACCAGCGCAGTAACGAGCAACATGCAACAATAAATGTAAGTCGGAAAACAATTGTAACGCGTCTAGTTGTACGGCGTGGACCAGCGATAAATGTCAGAAGAATCACGCCATTCCGTCCCGTTCGAAACGCGTCGTTCCTCTATAGCGAACCAGCGCGGCGCGCGATTGAATCCAGCTCGCAAAGTCCAGTACGCGTCGATAGATATACCAATAGCGAAGCATTAGACCGCGTGCGACAAAATCTAGACTCGCGATTTACAGACGATAACCCGTTGGAACTGCACTTAAACGTCATTATAGAGCGAGAATTTTCGTTCGGTGAAGTAGACGCAAGTCTAGCGCGCGAACATAACGATAATAATAACAATAGCGAAAACGACAGTGACGAGCCGCGACGAGACCCCCCCCCCCAATTAGTTCCGGTATATCGGACAATAACTCCGAGAGAGGAGAATTTCGCTAACGTCATACGACAGCAGCATATTCGACCCGACGGAAGAGGACTATACCCCCCGGGCCAACAAAATGAGCCAACAAGGAAGAGCGGATCCGGATAATACACCCCGCGACGAGATTCAAAATGTACCGGTGACTACCGAGCAGGTCAACGCGGAAATAGAACGAATCAGACCCTCGGCTAACAGGCGACCGTCCGGTATAGACCAAAACCGAGCCTCTGAGCCGGCGCTAACAGGCCCTGGAACACAAGAATCCGTGCTTAACGACATCCTGAACATGATGCGAGACATGCAGGGCCAAATAAACCGTGTAGAGACCGCAGAATTTAATCGCTCCGTCGAACTCGTTCGCGCTATGCGCGATATCCAGGACCGTTTAAGCAGAATAGAAGTCGGTAACCACAATCGCCCCGACGAACGAAGTCGCCGCGTACGCAGCCAGGGACTTCTGGACGTAAATACGTACATTAAATTAAAGGAAGCCCGCGATATGATTCCGGAAATCGACGGAACGTCGCGCAGCCAAATACAAAAATTCTTAAACGCAAGCACCTATGCGATAAACAAAATTAATCCAGCAGAGTTAAAATCATTATTAAAAGCTACTTTGCACGAAACTAACGGGAAAGGCAATGTACGATTTCCAAACGCGAGACATACACTCTTTTGCTCAATTGAAACAAGAAATAGAAATGTGCTATTTGGCAAAGTGTAGCACCACGCACATTCAGCGAGAATTTAATATACTCCGGCAGAAGCCAGGCGAAAGCGCGAGAGAATACGGACTCCGTGTAGACAAATTATCGATGGAACTATATCAGTCAATGATCGAAGGACGTGAACAATCTACAGAGCAAAAAAAAGCAATACTAAATACGATACAGGAGCTAGCGCTAGAAAATTTCCAGCTAGGACTCCGAGATGATATTCAAACTATCGTGCGATCACGAAATTACGCTAATCTCACAGCAGCAATTTTGGGCGCCACGTCAGAGGAGAAATTGAAAGGACCTCCTCAGCGCTCGACATACAATACCGACCGAAACTTAAACGGTCAGAAGCAAACCCGACAGGCTCGAAGCGTCGGAGTGAAATGCCATAAATGCGGAAAGCTAGGCCACATCGGGCAAGAGTGTCGCACTAGCCGATACGCCAATAGATATTTCCTGCCGAGAGCAAAAAGGCCCAACGAAATAAATACCGTGGAAAAGTACTGCACACACGACTTCCGTTTCCGGTGCGTTAGAGAGCGACACGCGGTGACAGGGCAGAGTTTTTCGGCGGTGTGTGAGAGCGTTGGAAGGTGTTGGTGAGAGTGAGAGAGTGAGAGGGAGAGAGTGGAGGAGCGAGAGTGCGTGTGGTAGTGGAGGGAAGGTACGAACGGGAAGGATTAAGAGATAGAAAGGGTTCGGAAAACGTACGTGTGTGAGCAGGTTGGGCAGGGAGCACGCGAGGCGCTAAGAGAGAAAAGCGTATGCGAGAGCGGGTTGGGCAGGGAGCACGCGAAGAGTTAAGAGGAGAGAGCGTTGAGCGGTGAGCGGCCGCGGGCGAGGAGAGCGTGAGTATAGGTGGCGGACGGGTAGCGAGAGAGTCGGGAATCGGCATTGAGAGAATGATCGGGAAGATGGGGTACGATGAGAAAGGAGAGGTAGGGAATTTAAGAAGCCCGCCGAGGCTGTGGGTTGGGAGGAGAGGGAGAGGAGTGAGTGGAGGGGGGAGATGAGGGGGTGGAGGGATGAAATGAAGGAGGTGATGAAGGATCTGAAGGAGGTGAAAGGGTGGAGGGAGGAATTGAGACAGATGATGGAACAGATGATGGAAGGTTTTAAAGAGCAGGGGAGGTTGATGAGGAAGGAGGTGGAGGAGTTGAGAAGAGAGGGGAGGGAGAGGAAGGGGAAATGGAATGAAAAGAAGGAGAAGTTGATGAGTTCCATAAAAGGGCTGGAAAAGAAGGTGGAGGAGCTGGAAAGAGATAAAAAGGGGGAAGGAAAAAGGGGTGGAGTGTCGGGAGGAGGAGAAAAAGATAAAATTAGAGAGCTTGAGAGGGGGATGAAAAGGAAGGAACGGGAGAAGAAGAGAAAAAATGTAATAATCAGAGGGCTAGAGGTTAAAGAAGGAAGGAGGAGGGAGGCGGTGGAGGAGGTGTTAAAGGCCATAGGAATGAGAGGAAACATTGAGAAGATCAAGAGAGTGGCCGGGGATAGAGAGGAAAATAAAGAAATGGTAATGGTAAGAATGAGGAGTGAGGAGCAAAGAGAAGAAATCATGAAGAGAAAGAGAGAACTGAAGGGAAGGAAGGAGAGGATTCTGGAAGACTGGACATGGAAAGAGAGAAAGATGAGGTGAAAGCTGGAGGAAATCGCAAGATTGGAGGAGAGAAGAGGAAGGAGGGTGAGAATAGGATACGGAAAGCTATAGATAAATGAGCAATACTGGAAATGAGATGAGGAGGAGGAGGTCTTAAAGAATGGGAGGGGG
>NW_020217904.1:631-1855 GCF_003070985.1 Temnothorax curvispinosus | reverse complement strand
GTATATACCAAGCATTAGAATTAGTAATGCATGTATGAATATTTCTTCCTCATTATCCATTGCCTACAAAAAAGAACATAAAATCTTATATATACAAATTATCCATTATTCTAAATTATAAATTAAGCTAACAACTCACATCACATGGCGATTTTTCTACTTCTGACAGTTTATAGTATATCCTGTATATCAGCTACACACCCGTGGCTCCTGAATAAAAATGGATGTTAGAGATTAGATTGTTACACATTTAAAGAAAAACAGAAATTGATCTCTGCATAAAAATTTTACATTTTCTTACCGATAATGTCTAATTTGTATTGTTACAGTGATTGTATACGGCTTCGAGAATTTACACAGTAGCTAATACTGCACTGTGTCTAACATTTACATGAGTAGAATTCAACATATAATCCTATAAAGTCGGCAGCACTACATCTATAGTATAATGTAAATTAGCTACCGTCAGATTAAAAAGCAACTGCAAAAAATTGCTAATGATAGAATTGATTATAATATTCGATATTGCAAACGTTCATTGGTATTACTGTCAAAACTTACCTGGCAAGGAGCTGAAAGAAATGTCCTAACCTGTACGACCTTCTTTGACACTTGGTGATCTGTCATCAAGGGCTTTTTGTATTCTTCTATATTGCGCGATTTGTACGCTAACAGAATTTTTGTTGAATTCTATATCTGATTTTGAGATATGTATGATTCCTTATGCCAACTTCAAAATAGGCAAAGATAGTCAGTATATCCGTACCATATAGAAAGTTGTCTGCCAACGTTTTTTTGAAATACGATAGACGCTGCTCTTCTGCAGTTTATCTGTCGGTGCAATAATGTATTACATAAATTCATGTGATAGAATAAAAATTTGCAATACATTTCTAAACGTAAAAGGGATATGTTTACCAAGTTCCGTGAGCGCCAAAGCCGCCAAATAACCATTATACGTACAGTACTGTGGCACGAGGGCACAAATTTTTACCCGATATTTTATTTTCAATGTTTTTTAAAAATAACCTCTGATCCCCTTGAAAGCTACGTAGAACATAACAAATTTTCAGTCGCTATTGATTGGTAGACGTAAAACGTAAAACGTAAAAATTTCATTCTTGTGGAATTTTTCTACGTTATGTTTTAAGTCCTACGTTTTAATATGGCTGCCTTTCTCAACACTGTGTGTTCACTGCTTTATGTCTTACTGCTCATGTATGG
>NW_020217904.1:0-531 GCF_003070985.1 Temnothorax curvispinosus | reverse complement strand
GACCAATCGTGTTACTCGATTCGGGAACGTACGGCCGTACGTTTTCGAATCGAGCAACGCGATTGGTCGAAATCCTACTGTTACTGTTACGAAAAAGTGTGTGTGGCCAGCTTAAGTTTTCTCTGTGCCTTGCGCTTCTGCTTACGGCTTACTTCTTACGTCTTATGCTTACGTATTTTTATGTGTCCGGGCCTTCACGCACGTTTTCCGCACCCTTTTTCCTCACCCCAAACCTCCACCAGACTTGTACTCTCTCACACACTGCCGAAAGCACTTATCTAACCGCTACGTGATACACTCTATCGCACCGGAAACGGAAGTTCAGGTCGCTGTCCATTATTGATATTGTTCATATCTCATTCATTACAAGTATTTGTTTATAGAAAGGTGTTATTACCATGTAACGAAGCCATTCTTTAACAACTCGTTTCTTCACTTGTCCACTCAAATACGACGATTTATGTATAATATGTTTTTTTATATTAACATTAATTACGTAATCATCGTCAAGTTGTCGTGGTAACTGCTTAA
>NW_020217903.1:0-4541 GCF_003070985.1 Temnothorax curvispinosus | reverse complement strand
GAAACATTTGATGAATCTGACAGTGCGGCAATCTCACTACATTCTATCTCTTTAGTTTGTATCCTAGTAGGATCATCTGGATTATTAGCCTCACTTTGTTTGTCCTACATTAGAATATAGAGAATATGAGAGAATGTACATATTAAAAAACCAATCAAATACTTTCATTAAGTCATACATTAGATTCTGAGTTCAGATGCATTTTCTTGATTGTAGGCTCTGCTTCAATGACTTCGAAATGATTTCGTTTAAGGTGGCCCATCAAATTCGTCGTGTTGCCACTTGTTTTAACATTAACATGACAAATTCTGCATGTAGCACTGCCTTCACCTTTTACAAAATATTTCCACGTAGAACTCTTCTTTGACTTAGCAGACACTGCAAAGTGCAAAAACAATCATATTTTAAAGCAGTACAGAGAACGTCAGCTCGAAATATAGTTTGTCATGCAGATGAGTGTACTAACAATAGTGTACTAACAAAGGTAAGACACTAAACAATGTTGAGCATTATGTTATTTTGTTTCTATATGTAAAAAAAGTTATTTGAGTAATGTTGAGTAGGTCATGCTATTCGACATTATTTAAAACAAATATTTTTTTTTGCTTACTGTTTACTCTGGTCAGAGACAAAAACAAACCAATGAAAGCCCAGAGAGTCCAATAAAAGTTAATAAAAATTTCTTCTTCCTTTTGGAAATTCCGTGCACATGAACACAAAACATATCATTACTTAGAACCTATCAGCCCACAACAATCTGCTGTATTAGTGCGAAAAATAGGGTAAAGTGCTATGCAAAGGATAGTAAATTTAAGGTTAACAGCATGCGTTTTCAAACGTCATTATCTATTTAAAACTTAGTATCCACTATTTAAAATTTAATATTCACCTTCTTCTTCTTACGTTTGTCTTGGCTCCTGCCTCTAATACGAGGTCAATATGGCTTGATCTTAATATTCACCGATATCAGTAGAATGTCTCAGAACAACGATGACGATCGAATAACGAACCAAATTCGTATATGTATCATTAACGAGAATCTATCTGCCTACGACTAGAGAGCCTCTAGAGCCTTGTGTCCACGATGCTAGAACTGCGTCCGAGTTTCAGTTTAAGCCAATCAACTTGCAGCTCTTACAGAAAGCAGCAGTTTCATTGGCTTAAACCGAAACTCGGACGCAGTTCTAGCATCGTGGACACAAGGCTTAAGCCTTGTATACACAATACTAGATATCGGTCCGAGTTTCGGTTTAAGCCAATCAACTTGCAGCTTTTACAGAAAAACGGTCATTCCGCGTCAGAAAACAGCACAAAAAAATCGATTTTGGCCTTATAAAGATCGATTCTCTTAAAAATCGGATGCTGTGGAATCGATACAAAAATCGATTTTTCTCGACGAGAAAATCGATTTTTATGAAAATCGATTCAGAATCGCACATCACTCTCCTCACATCCTTCCTCACGCAATCTCTTAAGCACGCATGGCCATTCCAGGTTGTCGAAGGCACCCTGGAAGTCCACAAAGATTCCCAACACATACTTGTGCCCGGACCCACTCACGCACTTACGCACGCTATTCCACGCACTCTCGGTCGAACGTCCCTTCACAAACCCGTGCTGCGCCTCATACATTCTACCACTCATCAGTCGCTCAAGCTTGTTCACCATCAGTCGCTCTAACAGTTTCCCAAGCACAGACAACAGGCAGATCGGTCTGTACGACCCGGGGTCCGACCGCACTTTCTCTGGGGACGTCAGCAGCACAATCACTCTCGCTCTCTTCCACACCGTAGGAAAGTGATTGGTGCTCAGACACACATCGTACACTCTTCAGCCATCCCGGAATTGCACGCCAAACCGCACGCAACATTTCCACGGTTATCCCATCTAATCCAGGTGGCTTACCCACTTTCATCGCTTTCATTGCTACATTCACTTCATTCCATTCAAACGATTTTTCAACAATTTCTCTATCTGTTGTTCGTGCATCTTCCATACCCGCGGCTGGGAAGAAGCGATCCAGCAGCACTTCCACACTCATGATGTAATAAGAAAGGTGAAACAACATCACGTATGCGCAGTAGTCCAATGTCTCGACCAATAAGAATCGAGCCGAAATTCTCGTAGGCTCGAGGCGTCTCCGTTTCGCAGTTGCCTTTGCAGGTTACGTTTTCGCCGGCTTGTAGCTCGAGGGAACGGTGCCGGCACACGTGCACACACATACACACCCGCTACGCGACTCTTCGACGATTTCGACACAAGAAATTTTAAATTGGACGACACAAGAAATTTTAAATTGAAAATAAGTTATTATAATATGCAGTGCAATGTGTAATTACATAGTGCTATATAATTAAATTGCACACAAGAAATTTTAAATTGAAAATAAGTTATTATAATATGCAGTGCAATGTGTAATTACATAGTGCTATATAATTAAATTGCATAAAACGTTAGCCAGAAAAAGTGCTAATAATCTGCGTTTAAATTTGCACGAGACAAATTGATTAATTTGATAGCAGCATTTGATAGGTTCTTTAGTACATTATATATATTAAATATATTAAACATATATATATATATATATACCCAGTTTACCGTTTCCTTGTTCCCTTTTCCAAGTTGGAAACGGAACACGCATTCCTCCTTAAATGCTACTTCATTTACCCCGGACATGATCTCGGGGTTCTGCCTAATCATGGCACGTCGGGCACCATCGACATCCATATCTTTGGGCACATCGTATATAATTACCCGCGGTTTTCTAGCGGCCGGAAAGGCCGTCGTGAGCCCCTTCTCCCTAATCGCCTAATTGGCGACTATCTTGTCCACATCCGCTTTGTAATGTGCCTGTACTATGACTGCCGTCCCTAGTTTTCCTCACATTCCTAATCCTAATGTTGGACGCTGCCGAGTCAATCGCCTCCAGCAGCGTCTTTTTCATCTCGTCCACCGAACTATCTTTTCCGGCATTACTGGCCACGACTACCGAGAAGTCCTTATCACGGGGTGTTGCTTTGCCAATTTCCGGCACAACGGAGGCCCCCGCATCGATCTTGCGACGCGGCTTCTTCTGCCTGCTCACCACGTTCGCAAACGTCGCCGGCGGTGGTCGGTTCGTCTCCGACTTCTCCGCCAGACGACCCCTCAAAAACGAATTCTCGCAACTCAGCTGCATCATCAGCTTGCTGGTCTCGCTGAACAATGCAGTTACCTTTTGTGCCGTCGACTTGTTAAATTTGGTATTGGGATCCGACAGAATGCCCTCCAATTTAAGCCGGATGTCGTGCATCGGGCAGCAACCAACACCTCTCTTTTTGCCGCACTATTTTGCACAAACACTTCTTCATCGCCAGACTGGCTATCTATTACGCTCTTACGGTCGCCCAACAAGGGCTGGACCGAGTTTGCCCGCAGCTGGTTGGTCCCTCGGGCCATACCTCTTGGTCCCCTTCCCACTGCTTCACTCGACTCACTCCGTGTGTCCCTTACAGATGTCTGGGAGCCAAGCGGGCTCCTAGCTAACTTTCTACTACGTGGGAACGTACGCTGAAGCGGATTACCTACCAAACTCTTTTCGTCCGTCAGTTCTGTCCCTGTTTCGTCCAACGTCTGTTTAGTCGCTTACTTTTTTAGTCCATCCTGCGTGGACGGCTTCTCCGAGCTTTTCTGGTCAACTTTGGACAGTGCCACCGTCATCCCAGGCAGCACAAAAAGTCATTTTGAAGTCAAGATGACGTCAAAATGATGTCATAATGACTATCAAAAGTCATATTTTGATCATGACGGAAAATTGATTAAATTATGATTTTGAAATTTAGAGATACTGTCGGAAATAAATCGTGATAATTTGATGTTAGATTGTTTCCGATATTTATAATTATATGTTAGAACTTAAATATAATGGTATATGGACGTAAAATGTTATTTTTAATGAAAATGATACTATCATGATAAGAACAAGACTTGCATGAGATATATATATATATATATATATATATATAGTGCACATGCGCAGTGTGCGTTTCGTACGCATTATTGTTTTAACGTTTTCTTAACAACTGAAGAGTGAAGTGGCGCGTCTTGATCGCACAGTTATCGCAGACGCAGATCGAGTAAAAACGTATATAAGTGAAGCGTGAAGCGTTCAGAGCAGAGGAAAAGTTTCTTTATTTAATAAGTGTCTCGACGTAATCTTTGCAGTTCTCTGAAGCCCATTATCATGAAACCAGTAAGTTTAATTTATTTAACACTTATACAATAAATATTATTGTAACGCAACCATAAATCATGCAACATTGTACGGATTTTTGGCTGTAGAAAAGTGATGTTTTTAAGGTTAAAATAGGCCGCAGTTCGCAAAACGCAAGACACACGCACAGTCTACATGTCAATCTAACCTCTATACACAGAGAGGTTAGATTGACATGTAGACTGTGCGTGTGTTTTGCGTATTGCCGAACTGCGGCCTCCCAGCGAGAAATCATGATTTCGACGTTGATTAGACGTCGATTCGATGGGGACCATTTCTCGCTGGGCTA
>NW_020217902.1:0-1285 GCF_003070985.1 Temnothorax curvispinosus | reverse complement strand
ACTCACCGCCCAGCCCAAGCGTGTTTTTTTGCAAATTGTTCGGGCGCGCAATAAACGCGCCGAACGAATCGCCGAATCCGTTCCGCGAGAACACGAGATAGTTGCAAGTGGCTTCGTTCAGCCCTTTAACTATGAGACGACCGGGGTTTCAGTTGAACGCGGACTCGATCGCTTGTTAGGAAGTTGAGTGGAAGGCCCAAAAGACAGCACTTGACTTACAATATGTATAAACTTTATTCGATATAATAAAACAAAACTGACGAAACGCGAGATGTACAGAAAAATTAGTGCGAATGCACTCGGCGCGCTGTGACTCGTAGTTTTGAAGTGCGATTTACATAAGTGCGCACAGAAAAGCGGTAGAAACGAGAGACGGTATCGCGAATGCAATTGTCGCGGTGTGACGGAGTTGCAAAACGCGGTCTTACGTCTGATGCCTACAGAGACGCGGTAGGTAGATACGGCAGGAAGCGAAGCACCGGGGCCACGACAGCGAGAGGGCTCGCTACGAGGCCGAGCGTGCTCGACCCCGCGGGATCGTGATCGTCGGTTTGGTAGGCTGGAGTTCGGGGACACCTGAGAGCTCTCAGTCGAGACTCGGAGCACCGGACCTCGTTTTATGTGTCGCCCTAGGAAGTTGGATAGGGTAGGCTTCGTCGAAGGCAGCAGAGAGCCGGAGATAAGACGAAGTGCCGGCTCCTGTCGGAGCGCCGACTTAAATACTCCGACGCGGCGGGTTCGTTGGAAGGGAGGCCGGCGGTCGGGCGAGCCGCGTGGGGATGCTGACGCGCGCTCGCCTTCGGCGCGGATCGGCTCCTTCCGGCGGTGCCGAACTAATCGAGAATTTTGCGTGAGAAGCAGAAGAAAAGTATATCGCAGTACATAGAACGGACGGATACAATTTTTATATTAATAAATTGGGGGAATCCCCAACACAAATATAAGTCATGTTCTTCATGTGATAAATTGATTTGCCCGATAGATAATAGTGATAATGTCGCGCCGGAACCAATCAACAAGTCAACGGCGCGCGGTAAATGAAAATCTGGATCTGCCAATCGGATATTTCGAGGTAATTTAATTGCGCTTCGCGGAAAAACCTCGGAAGGAATCAAATCTGCCACGGCTGGTATCGTCAAGCATGTCAAGCTCTTGCTAAAATCGTCGTGCGTTGATTGTATGATAATCTGTACTAAGCCTTTTGATACAGTATTCATTGCGTTGATTGCGCCGATTTGTACCGAATGTAGAATGATTGACAAATGTAACTTCTTTATGATACGTT
>NW_020217901.1:0-2414 GCF_003070985.1 Temnothorax curvispinosus | reverse complement strand
CAATGTAGAATTCAGCGTGAAAACAACTTTAAGCTCTGACGCGGTGATATCCGGCTCGAAGGACCATAAAATGTTCAGGTTATAACTAAATTCTCACTCTGGTTCCGCGTCGCTTACCGTACTTTTCAAAAAAATAGTCACAGTTAACTACTTTTATTCACACACATACATTGCAAAATAAATAACATTAAACATATCAATACATAGATTATGTAACGTAATATCAGGATAGCAACATTAAAATAAATGAACATATGAGTAATCGTCTACAATGCACGTTAAAATACTTTTTTGTTAGAATCATGTCATTAATATAATACTTATTCGGCAACGGCGATGGTCGCGATTGCCTGCCAATTGCAATATGCGATTGTAATATGGCGAACAGCCGCCCGCTATTAATACAGAAATACCGTACGCATCGGAAAGCCGGATTATTGTTTTCTCTCCTTACCGTACCTGTATAGGTGTGGAGTGTAATGACGGGTGGCAGGATATACCGCAAGCCGGGCACCTTCGCAAAGGCGGACAAGCGTGTTGTCGATTTGTCGCCCTCTCTCTCTCTCTCTCTCTCTCTCTCATAAGTTGCTGCCCACTATCGTACGCAAATAAGGTACCGGCAAATACTTGTTGCTGCCCTTTGACTGTACGCTAGGTACTTGGCAATGGCAAAGTGCCCCTTGTAATGCAGGTTGCTGCCCTTAGTCGTACGCACGGTACCGGCAATTCCAAAGTAGTCTCACACCACTCACGAGACGACCACACGCTACGACTCGACCGACCATGATGCGACAAAAGCGCGCCAGAACCCGTGTCGCTCGCTCCCCCGCGACGACTACGCCGCCGCGGAGCTCTCTCAGTCGATAGATTACCGTCGCTCAATCCTCGACGTCGATAACAGCAACCATTTCCGTAACAAAGATCGAAAAACAACCGAACGACAACGTTTTCGTCGGTTTTTGTCGCACAATAGTCACGTAAAAACCGAACCACACGTCGTACAACTGACGTACCCAAAGTTGCGTTGAAAGACGTGAAAAGAAAACGCCGGCGTTTCACGAAGACGTTGAAGTCAAACGAGGTAGCTAGCTCTTACAGTTACAACAACGTTCCGACAAGGTCGGAAACGTGGTTAATGTGTGCGTTTTCTTTTCAAAACGAACGACTGACGTTACGTGCTCGTTCTTCACGTCAGCGTCGACCTTTTACGAGATCGAAGAGTTTCGTAGACGGTTCCGAACGACCGAAAAGAAAAAGAACTGCAGAGAAAATACGGACGAAAAACGGCTCGCGTACCACGAGAACGCGTCGCTGAAGATGTTCAAAAAACAAACCCGAAATATTTTTGAAAAAATATAGAGAAACGACGTCGCGAAAATGTTCACGACGACAAAATACAAAAGATCATTTTACGGCGTTGCGACGTGTTTCTGCGCCCGGCGTCGCTACCGTGTGCGAACCGCGGAAACATAAAAAGAAAGAACGAGCTGAAACGGCAAAATGTTTCGTCGCGCTCAGCGCGACGGCGGTAGCGTCGACGGTGTAAGTTAAAGAACGAGCGCGGAAAAGCAAGAAAACAGTTCCTTTTCTCGTCGAAACGTCCGAAAAACGTAAACCGCCCGAAGCTGAAGACTGGTAACGCGAACATAAAACAAAACACGTTAGAACATCAGGCTACGGAACAGTAAGGAACACGGCGCGACAACGTCGTCCGTGTACATACGTTACGGAAGCACTAAAAAAATATAACAAAAAAATTTTTTTTCGAACGATTACCGAAAAAACGGTCAAAAGTCGTAAAAAAAACCTTTCGGCGTTTTACGAAAACGTGTTCGGTAACGACGTTTGCGTTCCGACACTTTCGTTCGACGACACATATATTCGTTCGCGTAACGTTCAAGTTCGTTCCGTCAAAACGCGTGAGGTTCGAAGTAACGGACCGAAAAGTGAGGCGTTCGTCTTACTGTGGACCACGATCCCGCGAAGTGAAAACTCTACTATACTATATATATATATATACGTCGCGCGCGTATATACGTGCGCGCGTATTGAAAAGTGACGTGCAACGGTACAACATGCTTACTTTCTCCCAAGATTGGACGAGATACGGTAAAATATAAGTTTTCTTAACCGGCGTCTCGCGCAAGACCTTCGCCCGTTGAACCGTGTCGACCATTGTCACGTCTGACGGTATAATCACCGCTATATTCCACCCGCATAAATTTTTCGATTTTCTACCTTCATTGCTAAAAGTCCCCAGCATCTGAAAACAATATTATAATATAACAATCATTCTTTAAAATAACTGTCCAAACAATCACTCAGCTGATGCGAACACGCGTTCTTAAAGTAGTAGACATAAGCCTAGAGAACATGGCTGCCTTAAGGTACCCTTTCAAGCTTAAGCCCCATTT
>NW_020217900.1:0-69659 GCF_003070985.1 Temnothorax curvispinosus | reverse complement strand
AAAATTGAGAAGATGTCAAAACAGTAATAAAATAAATCAATATTGACTAGTAATTTTATAATAATCTGGTAAAATACGTAAGATGAAATAATAATCGAACGCATTATTATGTTAAAACAGTTAGATAAAATAGCTATGATTAATGCCAGACTTAATTGCGTAAGTATAATAATCAATAATTTAAAACGGCATGATGTAAGTTTTACAATAAAATGCAGTAAAAAATCAATAAAATGTTGTGACAAATTTCGTCAGTAAAAAGATGGAAAGCGCGAAAAATGGAGTCCCCAAATTTAAAATTGATCTCCGAAGAATTGTAATCGGTGACGGCAAAAATAAGTCCTTATACTTTGTGCCTACTGTATAGAATACTATGCATTTTGGTAAAATCAAAGTCATAATCTGCGATATAGACAAAAATAACTTATGGTGGAAACTTACTTAAGTGGTCAAGATTAATAAAAAAACAAGAGATGATTCCGACGATCACAACTGAGAGCTTCTTTTATATGTGATGTCTCGTGTCAGACTGACATAGGACTAATGATCGCCGGAATACATCAAGTGAAATAAAGAGCAAAGAATAATAACAAACAATGATCAAGACCTTGTGTTTATAATCTAAGGCTGCGTTCCAGAACCACTCTTAGCGCAAAGAGCGTGCTCTGTCCTTGCTCAACTTTCTGTAAGTAACAAAGATAGAACGACGCTCGAGCGTTAAGAGCGTGGTTTGGAACGCAGCCTAAGTGTTTTAAATTTTGCTGACTCCTGGAGAATGTCAAAATGGGAATTATCCAACAACTCCGTGTCCTTGCTATAGAATTTATACTATTAATTTGCGCAAATTTGAGCAAATGCTCAATTGTGCATTATAAAAATTCATTATATAAATTTCCGATTTTTCTGATAAAATGTGAAATATGATCAAGTATAAGCTAGGTCTGTTAGTTTTAGCTAAACTTCTTGCACAATTCATCTTCTTTCTTTTTCTCTTCAACGTGAAAAGGATGAGAGGAAAGATGAACCGTGTAGGAAATTCGGCTAAAACAAGCATGCCAGGTTTATACATATAATCTGATAAAGTGATAAAAATATAAAATTCCGTTGAAATATAAATCTTCAATGATCCTCTCCGTAGATTCTTCATTATCAACATAGATGACATGTTAAGCATAATTTACATTATATACACGTAAATGTAAATCATTAATTATGTTTTACACGTGAATGCTCAGTGATACTAACAGCAACAGCAGATGTTATAAAGTATGAAATAAAATAAGGAATAAAATAAAGGGATAAGGAATAAGGGAATGTCGCATCTCACTTCAGTACACGTATATTAAAGTGAGATGCAACATGCCTTATTCCTTTATTTTATTCCTTATTTGTCTCATTAAAGTAAGTCAGATAAGTCACTGCTTTATCGGTAATGTATTGTCACGTAATGTATCAAACAAAAAACATCAAAACGTGGACGTGTCCGTCTCTCCGACGTGAGAGGGCAGCAGTGATAACACAATAATCCTAACCAAAAAGCATGCTGTGGCTGTGAATGCTAGGAATAACCGTACGTTTTCGGATAACATCAAGATTTATAAATATTTGTGCATTAACAATTTTTTCGGTATAATATCTGATTTACAATGCGGCTTGGGTTGACCCTGTTAGGCTACGTTTGCAGAATACCATATAGATACAGAGGGTGAGTGCTTCTCTTTTCTTTCAGAAAGACTAATCATATTTAATTATCGGGTTAAAAACCACGATTTTACATTGCTTCCTTTTCATCACATGGAATTCGTCACGTGTAACTCTGTAAAACTTTGCTTCACGCAGGAAATACCGAAAAGTTAAGAAACCATCTATGCATGATTTGCTTAAGATGAAGCAAGACTTCGAGAGGGAAGAGCAGAATATGTTGATTCTACGGCATCCCTATCTCACGGTTGAACAGTCTAGCGGCCACATGAAGGATCTGATTGGAGACAGGAAGGACAACTTTTTAAAGAAGATATATGGTGAAAAGGACGCCAAATTCCAGAAAGAGATCACGATCGCCGAACGTCTGTGCCATATGAGAGTCACAGAAGCGTGGGACTAAGGCTTCCTACAGACATGTGTAATTACGTTTTGTAGATCACTTTAGGTTTTTGTAAATTAAATAAGCAACAAATTCAACAATGACATTTAATTTTCTCTTTTCTTTTTGTGCACAATGCCGAATATACTACATAAAGTATTTCTTAACATAAGAACAGTATCATGAAATATATTACACAAGTTACGTCTAATAAGGTACATTGAGAATGTACAAAGTAAAAGTTGCGACTAATACTGTGACATAATTGTTCTAAATCATTAAATTATTTCGTTTGTATAAATTGATTCAAGCTTGCACGTCAATAAGAATGCTTTCTTGAAACCGGGTTGAGACATCCTTTGGCTTATTTTTCATCCAACCAAACGGATCTGTATTAATCTCCTCTTCTGTTAGTATCTTTCCCTCGTACAGCATATTTGCAAAATCTGCTGCAACTGGATCAGCATTAACACTACTAATTCCTATTACTTTGCCATCTTTAAGATAGTAAGCGAAGAATTCCAGTTTGTCCAGTGAGCCATGAATCTTTATGCTAGTAGGGTTTCCGTGGCCTGAAAATAAAGCGATAAAGATTGTTTAATTGAATTGTTAAATCTTTACGAAATACAGCAGTGCAAACACAGCATTTCAAAAGTATAATAAATATATTATGTGCAAATTTACCTGCATATCTGTAATTTCTACCCAGTAAGTTCGTCCAGAAGAATGGCACAGTCTTCAAAGCAGTTTCTTTACCGCATATGTTTAGAGCTGCAATTTTGCCGTGATAATGAGCTAAAGAATAATGACCTATCGCAGCTAACGTGTCGTCGGATCCATATATCGGTGCATAAGCTATGTCACCTCCAGCATATACATTTTCCACACTCGTTCTTAAATGCTAGAATTCGATTAACATCCAATTAATAAAATGAAGAATGATACATAATTAGAACTGTACATAATTAGTACCGTGTCCGAATGTTATACCTTATTTACTGGTATAGCACCATCGTCTCTCATTTGAACAGAAGATTCTTTCAGCCAGTCTGTATAAAAAGTGGATCCTATTCCAACAATAGCTATATCCGCTGGTAGAATCTGGCCGTCTGTAAGTTCGACCTTAGCCACAACACTTTCTTCACCTTCTTTTGGAATAAATTGCTTGATATTGTTCTGGAAAATGAATTTCACACCTGGGAACATTGATTTTATTATTACTAATACTAATGCATACCAATATTCTATTCATACAAGTGTAACTTTATACAATACCTTTTGCCTCGTGCTCTTTTTTAATTCTGCTACCGATGTCCGCGCCGAATATCGCTCTGAGCGGCACGGTATCGCGTCCTATTACCGTGACAGACGCGCATTTGCCGATACAATAAGCCGCGGCTTCCATGCCGATAAAGCCTAATCCTAGGACAACTACATGTTTCTCGGGAGACAGAAGCGCATATACACCTTGCGAATCAGTATAATCTCGTAGAACAAAAATATTCGATAAATTCGCTCCAGGAACATTTGGCATCCTCGGTTTACTGCCTGTGCAAGAAAATAGATAATCGTACTTCAAGTTCTCGTTATTACTCAATTTGACAATATTCTGAGTCGTATCTAGACCTGTAACAGAGTCAAAAATGTAGCACGAAAATGTAATGTAAAATATAGGTAACGCGGCTTAAATATATGTTGAACGAGATGCTTATTTCTTGTACCTATCGCTTCTACTCCAAGTTTCGTTTCGATCTTGTGATCGTTGTAAAACGAGGCAGGTCGTAATGCCGCTTTCTGAACATTGAAATCCAACACTTTGGACACTTTTATTCGATCGTAGGGTACCGCGTTCTCTCTGCACACCATAACGATGCGTCCTGTAAAGCCTTCCTGTCGCAGACTCTCCGCACAAGTCGCACCCGACGGTCCACCGCCAACTATTACGACCGTTTTCGTATTTTCAGGGTCACGTGCAGCCATATCCTTCGTGCGTTTGTTAATATCCAGGTCCTTACGTTTGGCTCTTACGTGAACAAGACCGGCTTCGTCCACGCGCACCTGTTAAAAGCAGTATACATAAAAATAACATGTTAAACAAATATGTAGGAGAGAATCTTGATAAGTTCGTAAATTACCTTGTAGCATGGTAGAGAATCCAAGCCTGGATAATCTTCAATGTCCCCAGTTTTGATGTTAAAACACGCGCCGTGCCACGGACATCTCACCCGTCCTTCTGCTAACGCGCCGGTATGTAGCAGAGCACCGTAATGCGTGCATTTGGTACCAATCGCGTACAATTCTCCCTTTTGTTTCACCAACAAAATTTTTCCCCCGTCCTCTCCAAGCGATAACTGCTGCATCTCATTTTCGTTGATATCTTCCTGCTTGCACACCACACCCTCGACATAGTCATGTTGTTCCGAAGAGCCTGAGAAATATGCAAGACAATTTACGATTTAACTATTTATAATAATTATCTGTAGCTTATTACAGACGTGTATTAAGAGCTTATTATAGACTATTCTTAAAGGTGCGCAGCAACAGGTGACTCACAAGTACAACAACATGGCAATTTATTATATTCATGCGAGATATTCTCAGCTTTATTGTATTCACTGTAATCCTCTTTAATTTTATTCAACATGATGGAAACGGATATCTTAGAAATTACAAAAGAGTGAACCACTATAACTCTAAAATCGCAATCTAATCATAATTCTGAACGTATCTTGGCATGCATAGATATAAACGTGGAAACACAAAAGTGAATATGTGAATGTGATAAATTGACAATACTATTATGTGTATGTGTGTGCATACGTCTAATCTAACGCACGCAATAGATAATTTTACTCTATTCTTTCTTTACGTCTCTATAGCAGCCAGTAAACAATAGAATACTCATGACAAGCTGATTTGCGAGCTTGCATGACAGCGGTACCCATTGAGTACCTCCGATCAATCGCCTCATCAAGTGTCTCCATAACGAAACGAGAATCCTCGTTAACGACGCGTACAACAAACAACTCGCATCGATTACGTAACGCAGCATACAACAAGGAAATCTCGCCGGAGGGGAGCGCGGACGTGAATCCCGGCTGACGTTATCTCGTACGTGGATCGGCAGTCGCACCGGTTATCAGTGATGACTTAACGAATAATGATAACTTTTGCCCGAGGTAGTTGCAGCGAGCAGACGACCGTAATAGTCCCGTCGAGGGATAATCCCCGGCGTCGGCGTTATTGCGGCGCATCGGCGCGACTCGTGCGTCGCGCACGTGACATGGATGTTCGTTGCGTCGCGTTTGACACTCCAAGTCACGTACGAATGAAAGTGCGATGAATATCGATGCGGAGAATAAAATAAAAGCGGAAGAGTCATTTTCAGTCTAATTAGCACGAAGGCGAAACGTATTGAATTCGCAAAAATTATTATTAGCCTGAGAAATATCAATATTGATTTACTCTCTGTTCACCCACGTATCGATTGCTATGTTTACTTGTTAAAGCGCGACACGAGTTTTCGCTCTCGCGAATTTTTCTGTCGATAGTCATAAGTCATATCCTGTTACTTTTAAGCTGTGATGTCAGAAAGTAAGCGTGACTCAATTACAAGGTCCGCGTTCGCGGAAATGCGACATACAATCTGTTCCGGTATAACCTCTACAAAGAAAGGAGCATACATTTCTATGCGTCACTTAATTGTTTACGTTTGTTGCAACACACACCGGTAAAGGTATTGCCCCCGCAGAGGTGTCCCGTATCTCACGTATCTGTGTCGTGTGTCTTACATTTGTAAGACATTTGCCTTATTAAGCGTCACGAGGACGTACCCTGGAAAAGGCGCGAGAACGACATGTTCGTCAAGGCGGCCCACCTCCGTCCGAGCAGCGCGAGTGTCCTGACACAACGCATCGATCCCCGCAAGGCACTGAGAAAGTAGAGAAAGAACGTGCCGGCACTATTCGATCGGTGCGTCCGTCCTCGTGCTACATAGCACAAAGCAGAACGAATGTTTCTTAAACCGCCAGTCAGTATATTTAATCGCTTGTAATTGTTCCGTCACTCCCGTCGTTAACCGAACGCTTCATCGGCGTAATATAGCTGATGTGATTCGCCTCTCGCAAAAAAAGCGCGAACAAATTAAAATCTTAAATCTCAAAATTAATCGATCACTGTGCGCGATGAAAGATGAAAGAAAGGAAGAAGAGAGAAAAAAAGAAGAAAAAGAAAAAAGGAAGAAAGGAGAGTAAAGAGAAAAGGAAAGAAGAAATAGAAGAAAAAAGAAGAATAAAGAGCAAAAGAAGAAATAAAGAAAGAAGAAAAGCAAAGAAAGGAAAATAAAGAGAAAAGGAAAGAATAAATAAGGAGAAGATAGAGAAGAATAAGAATTAGAAGAAGAAATAAAGGAACAAGAAAATAAAGAAAAAAATGAAAGAAGCGAAGAAGAAGATACACGCATACGAGAGCAGTCTTTGATCGCGCGTGTCGTTCCGAATTAATTTGCGATTAGGAGAAATTTTAACACAATATCAAAATAGCACGATGTGTAAAAAAAAATAGAAAACAGCTTTGTTTCAGATTTTACACGAATTTTGCGTGATTCTCGCACTTTTCTCCAGTTTCAGTTTTCCTCTTGGCGTGGTACACACCTGTTGCGGCGGAGATGTCCTGACTCGAGTCGGCGCTTCTCCGGAAGGCTCTGCAATTGCCCGCGCCCATGCTGCAGCCGTGTGCGAACTGTCGATCGAGTGTCGACGAGACTGAGAGCCGAGGAAAAAAAGGCTGCGCGCCTATGTTTTCTTACGGATCGACCACGAGAGTGTACCGTGCGCCGTGCGCGTAGATATCCCCTCGTGATCTACAATCGTGCGGGCGTACGCGACCTTGGGACATTCGAGCGATAGTTAGATTCGCACTCGAAGACTTTCACACATTGCGCGAGATACGCTCCTCGCGCCCGGTTCGCCACCGCCCTTCCGCCGGTCTCGCGATTGGAAAATCGGAACTCTCTCGTGCAGCGAAACGGCAATCTCGAAATTCCATTAGGTTCCAAGGAACCGCGGTTAGACGATAAGATTACCGTGACTCATTCCAGTCACGAGTTACGACATACTTATTACCGGAGAAGAGAGAGCGACGAGTACTTATATACTCCCGTTCGTGGCTGGACTTGTATAATGTGGGGAAGTCGAATCCGCAGGCGCAATGCGAACGTTCTACGAATTGGTTTCGAAGAGGCGCTCAATGCCTCTTGCTAATTATAGACCGTTTCTCTCCTTTTTCGGAGGAGTTCGGTTCGACGTTTCAGAGAAAACCCAGCAAACACCAAGTAACACATGTAACTCGCAATTTCCTACTCAAAAATGTAAATGCAATATGTGTAGGAAATTTTAAGTTGCATGTAAGTTGCGTGTTACTTTGGTGTTTGCTGGAAATGTATATACAGCATAGAGTAATTTGAATTATTTCTATCGCCTCTAAAGGAGCTAAAGCGCTTTGTTGTATCGTGGCTATTGTTGCACGTCCGTCAGTTTTATCGATAATTCAAAGTTAAAAGACGAAGCGTCGAGAGTCGAGATATCGCGATATCATGGCTTGATCATCATTCATCATAACGAATTTGGAATTTGCACAACAAGTGTTTACCGTGCGCTACCGTCCTCTGTGGAAATTTCGCGGAACAGGGTCGGAAACAGGCATGGACGGTAATATGAAGGATGTAGAATAATTCCTGTTGCCGACCGCGATACAGCTCCGCAACGTCGGCGTTCGGCAATTATGTTCAAGCTCGTTGGATGTCGTGAGAATTCAGTTTCTCGCGCGGTTTCTCGGTGCCGCGGGGACGACTTGTCCGCACAGTCGACAGTCGTTTGGGCTTAGTGAACCTACGGACCCAGCTCACATTCCGCGGACTCGTACACACATTTACACACAACGAACACATTTTTTGCGAGCGATGATTGTATGAACATTCTTAAGTAAGGATAAGAACAAAAAGAATGGGAATGAGAGTAAAAATAGGAATAAGATTAAAAAAGATATCGTGTTTGACGTGGATGAAGCGAGAGTTAGAAACTTATTTTTATATTTATATCTCTTATTAAAAGATTTGTTTCCGACTTTTCCGCACGAAAATCTCCGCTTCGCAGTTTTCCCTGCATTTATTTCAAGGAAAATCATCTCTTTATTAGACTCTGATTTTATTGTATTCCCCAAGCTCTTTCCATCTCGCGCGAAAGATTAATGGCGCAAAAACGAATACAAAGTAAGTGAATAATAGGAATAAATGAATTCAGTAATGAGAGCGTGGGGATTGAATATTGAGGGAAAAAAACGGGAAGTGAAACGGTACACACTACATACACATATTTTTTCAAGATATAAATTATATATTTATTTCAGTTTTTTTTTTTACAATTTGCACGAAAACTACTAGGTCGTAAAATGAATGCCATCGAGTGAAGATTAAAACTAACGTTACATGACGTTTTAACACGCGAAGTTGCTCGCGCCGAAATGCAATGCGCTAAGACACGCCATGTGCACATAATCTTAGAAACTCGAATATATTTTTAATAATGGTTAAGAAGCTGCGATCGTCCGCCAGTATCCCGCGGGATGAGATAAGTTTTAAGCACGTTCTTCCAGACCAAGTTTCAGTTTAGGTGTTTTTTTTTTCCTTGGCTACTATCTGAATTGTTAATTCATGCAGAATAACGAAGACTCGATACCACGTGCGTAAATAGAAATAAGATTGGCTTCTAGCTGTGCACTTCGGGTTCTGCAGCCTTTTATCTAACAAAACCGACTTCGGCGCGATCGAAATCGGCGCGAATCGGAAAAAATTGGTCACGGATCCCCGAACCGCGACGAAAATTAAAAGCGTTCGTTCCGCGGCCGCACCTCGCTCCGAGATCGCACATCAAAACGAAATGCATACGCGCGGGGTCGTAGGTTTCTTGCGCCACGCCAAAAAGCAATTACGTTGGTGCGAAATTAAGAGAAACCGGCGTTTCTTTTCCTTCCGTTTCGCTTCGTAGCGTTTCAATCTCCAGCGGATGACACGGTCGATCTCACGTGTGTGGTCCCCCGGCCCTCATGCACCAGCCGGCGAAAAGGGAGAGGACTGCGCGGTGGCTCGCGAGATTTAAATTAGCAACCGTTAAAGCCTTCAAAAGAGACATTCGGTGTATTCAACGATGCATGAAAAACGGAGCAGCGCGCGGCCGGCACACACGCAGCATAGGGGTAGTAAGGGTAAACGGCTACGCTAGAGCACGGCTATTTAATTTGTGCCTGGCGGCGGCGGCGGCAATAGTATAGTGGCGACGGGGCGGGGAAGCGACGGCGGTGGCAGTCGGGGGTGGTGGCGGCGGCGGTGGCGTAAGGTTACGCGGATCTCTCGCTCTTTGAAGTCGGTGGTTGATGGCGGTCGGTCACCCCGCTGGCGCTGCACCGCCGCTAGCCGGCGATGTGGGCTTGGCGCGTACGCACTGAAGGCAACCCCCCCCGACGTAGGAGAAACCCCGGGGTCTCCGGGAGAAGCAGGAGTTATACCAGGCGTGAGGACGATGGTGGTCTCGCGTGCGAGACTTGAACCGAAACGGATGTACATCATCCCGCGTTCCTTTCAGCATCGCGTCTTCCCTGGCGTTTCTTCGAAAAGATCGCATACGTTTTGTTCGCGCTGCACGCGTATTTGCGTGACGTTATTCGGTCGGACACTCGCGGGCTATTTTTCTTTATATTTCTGTCAGAGACGGAATAGAATGTGATAGGATGAGAAATAGGATAAATTGAGAGACGGGCAATCAGTTATGAAATATTTGTAAATTTTTAATGGTATCTTTTTAGGTGAGGAATTTTACGGTAAAGCGCGATAAATTAGGAGATGAATAAATAATCTTGTCCGTTTTTCCAGTGTGAAATTTTAATTATTTTTCTATGCAAAAATAATCAGGTTCGCGATTTATTTTGTACGTTTTCGTTGTGTTGTCGTAGTGAAAATAGCCGGACTCGGTCAGCCAGATTTCAGTAAATCTGACGAATATATATAGGTCAGCCGTCAAGTTATCGAAAAGCTTCAAATTTCTTTTCTTATTACAATCAATTATATCTATAATTATGATAATTTATGATTGGCTACGTAACAAAATGATCTTTCTTCCAATTTAGAGCTGCTCGTCGTTATTCCAACAATGTACGACGTTAAAGTAATTCGGAAGGAATCGACCGCGACTTATATAGTCGCTCTCGTCCACGCGATGAAACCCTGAAATAACCCCAACTTTTGGCATCTCGTTTCCGGCGTGGCGTGCAGCGTGATACGGGCATTAGGCTACGTGCAATTTCTTCTGTATCCTCACGACGGAGCCGGAGCCCGCCGCGGGCGTAGCGCGTAGGGTATGATGCCGAGCGCGTGCCGAGGGTGGCCGGTCGGCGCCGAGCGCCGTCGAGCGCGTCCGAGGTCGGTCGAATCGCGGCACCGAGGGAACTTAGCGCGCAGCTCGAAGTGCCCCGGTTTAGTCTATCTCCAGGCGCCTAGACGCGACGAGTGCCGAGAGGGGTTGCGGCGCACGAGGCAGAGGGTTGCGCGCGTGGGTTGTACGGTCGTCTCGTTCCTGGTCCTTCCCTTCCCCGCGTAACACACACACACGCACACGCACACAATCCGCACACGTATAACACACGCGCTCACGCGTATACGCAACTATCCGCACTTTTCCGACTTCGCCGCCTCCCTTATGTTTATACCGATACGCAGTCGGAAGCCGAACAGGTGAATACCCCCTGACCTCCTCTCCCCCGCGATGAAACGGGAGTGGTAGATCCTTCTCGTCTTAACCCGTTTAGTCCGTCTACCTTGCCATCCGCCTGCTGCCTACCTATATCCTCTGATCTCTCGCGAAATTTTCCAAGGAACACGATGACTACGGCACCGCCGGCGGGGATGGACGCAGAGCCGCGGAAGAGACAGTTCGCCGGGCATCGGCCGTGCACGAATCGGTCGGCCCACCACGTGGATCGCGGTTTCGCGCTCTCGTCGCTGGCACCGTTCGCGCTCGTCCTCGTCCTCGCGCTCGGTAAGTAGTTTCTTTTGACCGCAACGCGTTCGCCGATTTTCTAAAAAACTCGATCAATCGTCGAACATCGTGCTCCTGATGATATTACGGACGGTAATTGCGGAACCAATTATCGTTCAACAGAAAAATAAACCAGGTCGGAAAAATCTCGAAAGCATTTTATGACTTAAAGAGATTCCTTTCATCGAATCTTTTGGTTTTCCCAGATAAAAATAAAAAACTTACGTCTAACTTTTTTACGTTTCTGGTATTAATGGTCTTTCGTGTATCTTTTTAGATTTCTGAACTCCGGAAAAATAGGAAAGATTAATTCACAGACGTTATTCTCTCGTTATACCACTGATAAAATCTGTATTATTATTAACCGTATAATTATTGTTAAAAATAACTGTTACGGTACTTCATTATCACGTTAAGCAAACTGGAATTCGCTATTAAGCTTCATGTTAATCATTTGTGAATATAACGGAGCGTGTTGTTTCGAGCAAGCACGGCGTCAGATTATCGTGATTCGTGATTCATAACACGTTTTGTGTGAGACACATTCCGAGTTACAGTTTTAATAAGACACATGGGACGGCAGTACGAGTTTCGTAGTCGTTTCACTTTACAGAATTTTCAACTTTGCAACTTATCGCTAAGATAACGCGCGCGCACACAATCGCTTGCCGTAAACGCGGAAATATGAGAATGTATTTTATTTAAAAAAATATTCGCGGAGTTTATTCTATATTGTTGCGATTTTTTTTGTCCTATAACTCGCATATTTTTTTGTGATCTACAGCCATCATTTGTACAATCTCGTTTTTTTTTTGGCATCAAAACGACGACACGCGTTAACCTACTGTCGGGATAGAGTTTCCGAAAACATATAGAAAAATTGATGCAGCGCGATGGAGCGCGGTCGCGGTGCATCCGCGGAAAATTCAATTCTCTGCCAGAAATATCTTGCACGAAACCAGATATTGATCTTACGGAGCGGAAGATAGCCGCCGCGGGTGATAGCGTTCGTGTAAACTGAGTCGCAACGTCGTTTAACAAAGTGGGGACAACAATATTCGCGCTCGTTGATATAATCGCGCACCGCAATGTAACGCGAGAATCGCGAGCTGTCGAGAGAACGGCGGAGAGGGCACCGCAACAAAATCCATTTCCGCAACTCCCCCGCTGCCATTGAAGCTCAATATTGTCGGGACTAGAATAACAAGTGTCTTATTACGCGCGTCATTGATCGCGAAATCCGTTCGTGAACGATGTCAAATGTTTAGTAAAAATCGACAGAAAAATACAAACAAATGGATATATTTGTACGCTACTATTGTTTCCGGAATTGTTTCCAGAATTGTTTTCAAAATTGAAAACTCTGCGGTGAAATTGATAATTTCGTTATTTTGCGTTTTTTTTTTGTTAATATTTAACGCGAAACAATGCTATTAACAAGTTAATCGCGTTGTAACTGCTAATTTCCCGTCTTTCCCATGATGCAAGAGTAATTTACCATCGATCCGATTAGGAGGCAAGTTAGCCAGCCAGGCATGGGGGAGAGGGAAGAGTAAAGAGCACTTCTGAAATGCATCAGCCATGGAGAGTACTGTCTAACGGCGCTAATCGGTCAAGTGCCCGTTGGTTGTCGAGTAATAATTGGCAGAAGCGAATAATCAATTATGTTAACGCGGATATGGCATGCCCTTGTAATTTCACGCGCGCGTATTATCATTACCGTGAAAGCGTTTTAGCGATCGGCGATCGGCGATCGCTCGCGTGTAATCTACGTCAATATCAATTTTTCCAAGCGGAGCGAGGACGAGAAGAAAATTTTATTATTTCTTGGAAAGGAGAAAAGAAAGAGTAGACAAGACAGGTACCGTCATGTACAGGCGCATATACGTATCGTATTTCGCGCAGTGCGCCGCATGAGAAAATGTATGCCGTGTTAAATTTATATATTATATATATATACATATTACATACATTCCGCGCTCCTTGTCGCGAGTTATACGTTCCATCTGCGAGTTTTTGAAATTTCCTGCAATGATCAGTTTTCGCCAAATATTTCGTGTATCGCGCGCTGCCGCGCTCAAACGCGAAACTTATTGAGATCTTAAAGTATTCATGCTCAAAAATAAAACCTCGTAACGCAGCATATGTAATATCTCGGATAAAAAAGAAAGAAACGTTGAGAAAAAAGTCGGGGAAAAAATAACAAGGAATAAATCTCTTGTTGAAATTCAAGCCTCTTTGATTCATCTTCCTCTTGATGTACCAAATATTTCACGTATTCGTGTGCTCTGCGATAAAAACTTAAAAAATCTCATTTTAAAGTATTCATGCTCAAGAATAAAACTTTGCAACGTACGTGGTGTACATAATATTTTGGATGAAAAAGATAGAAACGTATAGAATAAAGTCGGGAAAGTAATAAGGACTGAATCTCCCGGATTGGAATTTAATCGAAATTCAAGCCCCTTTGATTCCTCCCCCCTCTTGATGGTGTACCGGTTTATCCTTATCGGGAGCACGCTGTCGCATAAATCAAAGTGTTTATTCAGTAGCCACGTAGAGAGTCGGGTGGAGAATGCGAGATGGTGGAGCCGTGCGCTGCTCCTCGCTAATAATCTACGACGTGCCGCTTTTCTGACCCATACTTGATAAATATTGCAGCAGTATACACTTTTGCCGTCTCTCTCTTTCCCCCGTTCGAGATAAGTCGAGCGAGAAGTCTCGAGGTCGGATGTCCCAGAGGTTTAGCTTTTTAAACTCAACTTGGACATTATACTCGGAATTATCCGACGTTCCGCCGGATAGGAGAGAGGAGGATAAATAATGGGATTTCGATATTTGAGAAATCTTGGCGAAAAGATGGCCGCTCCTCGTAACGAGCAGATACGTAGCTTCGTTTCGAACTATATCAAAGTGGCGTACACCACAAAAGGTCTTTTTGAAGAGGCGGATTCCCCGGGCGAAGTTTAATCCGTCAATCCGTGAATAAGCTCAAGAGCGGCGTTTAGTTTCTCCGATGAAACTTTTACGTAACGTACATTAAATTAGCTCCTGCTCGGATAAGATTATAAGCTATATCGGCGCACAAAGAGGCGGCGCACCCGAGGCCTGCCTTTTCCCTCCGCGTCACGTCACCGGCCAAGAAAGATAATTCGACACAATGTTTAATTACGGCGCGTAATTAATGGCGCACCTACGAGAGTGGGTTCGCGAACGTCCGACCGCTATTCATTCAACCGCCGAGTAATCCTTCGGACCACAATGGATCTACGACGTGGAATGCGCCAAACCGTCGCCTACACGGGTCAATTTATCGTTTCCCTCGGACGGCAGGACAAGACATGCCTTTCGGGATGCCGTAAACGTTTGCCCGTATAACGGCGCGGGCAATGATTTTAAATCTCTGAGTCGCTATGTCATGACATTCCGTAGTTTAGAATTCATTCAGTGGGCTGAAAGATAGCGCAAAAATTTTTATTGACCGGACGAACGGTATTTTATCAATCCAACTTTATCAATCTATTATTATCTTTATTAATATATATTTTGCACTGCATTTTGCATGCAATTATTGACAACGTAATAATAGTTTAAGAAAAAAATACGCAAATAGATTCATGATCTGCATTGATCAAATTAATCTCAGCCACAATTAATTACGACGGTCATTGACCGCTATAAAATGGAGCAATTCGTTTTCATAATGAGAAAAAATTAACGTGGTTGGCAAAAGGATAAAAATTGTTTCAAAGGGAATTAAACGTGGTTGGCAAAGGATAAAAAGGGTTTGACAACTTTCTTGGAATTCAATCAGAGAATCACAGGCAACGGATAATCTTAATAATCGATTTCGGTCGATCTCATAAGCCGAGCGGTTTCAAGAAAGCTAAATGTCGAGTATCACATCGAGGGGATTGGCCGAGTGGATAGTCGCCGCGTGTGGTCAGCCGGTTCCATTCCTCCCTCTTCCTATTAATCGGAAAAGTGTACAAAGACCGGCGCGCACGGCCGCCTGTTGAATTTGCCTCGGTATATACCTGTCGATACGCGCTGCTTGCTGCCGCGGAGCGCAACGTGGAATTGAAAATAACGCTATCGGAACGCTATCGGGATGGTATCTAATCGGAAAGCAATTATGAGCCGTTGAGTTTAAGCCGTGGCATACCGTGTACGCCATAGTCATTGCTGTTGTTATAGCTCTGGCGTCATTCTCGATACCACCTCCGGTGCTCCGATTTACGCTAAATTCGTCCGGATAAAATAGAACGCACGAAACGATGAAGACCCTCCCTTTCCCACCTCCGTCACGGTGACAGCCAGTTTAATTAAATTTCGCGTTCAATAAACTTTTTAACATCCGCGATTTCAAGTTTTGTTTTTTAATTTCTCTCTACGCTGTGCAAAACAGACTATGTATGTGTGTGTGTGTATACATGTGAAAAAATTGAGCTATATGATAAATATATAAGCTGGATTTACATATTTATATGTTAAAATAATTTTTAGAAATATCTATACATATTATTAATAGATAAAGAGTTAGAAGATAGAATTTTGCGAGAATTGTGACGTTAGGTAATCATCGGAATAGAGTATAGAAATTTCTCTGTATTCTTCCGAGCATCGCCGATATACGCTCCAGTTCGTCCATTCTCAATTCTTACGCCGCGAAAGCTGGGTAGTAAGTAGCAAGCGGTATTCCGTGTATTACGCAGAAAAGCACACACAGAGAAATAAAAGAGAAACAGACGGGGATAAAGGAACGAGGAGGAAGGAAGGGACGTAAGATCGTAGTTCTTGTAATACAGACATCTCTCCTCTCCGCTTCTCTTTTTCAACCGTAGAAGCGCTCGGCTGTCATCGGCAGTATTTAGTTTAAGGATAGCGGAGCCCGCGGGGAGCCCGCGATTCCGAGTCCGGAATAAAGATGGAGTTGATAGTGGGGTGGATGAAGAAGGAGCTCGATATCGCTCGTGGTAGGAAGAGAATGAGCGGAGACGGAGTGGCAAACTTAGAGAGGAGCTCGTGCAAACGCTCGTCGACTCCGGGTCACCGCCGTCATACCGCCACAATACAACCCTATCAGGCCGCGGCTGAGACCACCCCTAGTGGAGCCTCGCCGGTTTCATTCTTCTGCATCTACCCTCTTCCCTCCCTCTCCCTCCCCCCTGCCTTTTGCCCGCCATCGCGACTTCGACCCGCTGCTCGTTTCCAGCGCTCGTTTTCACCGGAGCCTCTCGTTTCTCCGCGTCTTTTTCGCCGGTGCACCGCGGCCTATAACGAGCGGTGCACCCCATCCAAGACGTTACGCTTCTGCTCTCTTTTCTTTTCCCGCGTCCTCCTCGTCCTCCTTCCTTTTCCCCGGCTCCTCTCCCCCTTCGCTGTTGCCCTCTCATATCCCATCTTTTATTTCTCGGCGTCCTCCTTCTTGCCGCGCGCTCGCCGGCTTGATCTTCTCTCCTTTCTTTCGCTTCTCCGCCATTTCCTACTCTGAACCATGGGAATAAATGAGGAGCACACGTCAAAGCAAGAAAAAAGTAGACGCCTTTCTTGTTGTAAGCTCGAGCGCACTGGCGCTGGGTTGCCATGTTTTTCTACGGTGCCGTCTTCTTACGATGTAGACGTCTTCGCGGGTGGTTTCGTCCCCCCCCCCCGCGCGCTCGCTTCATGGTTTCCCAATGAGGGTCTCGCCGAGTCGGTTCGTCGACCGGTCGAGATTAAACGTCTCCGCGGAATGTCAACTCTCGGAAATAAATCTTAAACAATTTGCATTTTTTTTTTCGTTGTTGTTAAAAATTCGCGCATGTATTTCGTGTATCCGAAATTATAATTGTAGAATAGACTTAACGAAGTCAACGGAACCTGTTACGAGATGTATAACGCGCTCGATACAGACGTCTTGTACGTGCAAATGATTAAGGAAGGCACGTCTCGCGAACGCGCGAGATATACGTCGTTTATCTGTGCTTCGTTTAGTTTCACGTTTTCTGCAAGCGCGAGCGAAATTTTCCGACGTTCCTGCTGAATCGTCCTCCGGTACGAGGATGTCGTCTCTTGGAGCGTTCAATTCCCTACGTGACTGTCGTGCATATCGCGCACTTCTGACGCATGTCCTTGCAGTAGTTTGAGTCGATGATGCAGTCAGACCGTACAACGACGCGAGACGAAACTTCCCATAGTTCTCTATGCAATAGTCGAGATCATAGTTAATACACGGTAACGCGACAAACTCAAATCAGTCAAACGCGTCGCAAAGTTTATAAAGCAGAAGTATGCAATCCGTCGCTATAAATTATTCCACGAATTAATACGACCTTATAAGTCGAGTGCTTATAATTAATTATAAATAGACAGTCTATGCTATACTTCGTTATAATTATATTATCGAAGATCAAAACGTCTGATTAAGATACGCTATATTTTAATTTTCGACTACATTTATTTTATAATATTGAAAATTGTTTATGTATGCAGATATGTATATTATATTTCGTTTAAACTAATATATTAGGCTTCATGGCCTGTTAACATAAGTTTTTATTCTTTGAGTTTGATTCTTTGTGAGCTAATCTCTTTATATTAGCTAATTATTATTCTAAATAGCAATTTGGTTAAATATATTTCGAGATAGATTTTATTTAGTTATTATCTTGAATACATATATAGTTTATCTTAAGATAATAGAACAAAACGGATGTGTGTGTGTGTGAAAAAATAGATAACGTTGACGGCCCGTAATGTCATAAATATATGACAGACTTTAGAACTACCTCACGAACTATTTGATCACGTAATGGAATTGATAAAATAAACTCCAAGCGCGAATGAAGATTGAGGATTGTGCGTCCACGGGGGAACGAATGAAGCAGCGGAGTTAGCACGCGCGCTGCGAAGAGCGGTTGCGTAAATAAATTCCAGCTTGAACGGCTTAACGCGTATCGCGCGGCAGCTACGTCTCTGCAGCGGCAGCTTTGTTAAAAGACGTTGCGCCCGAGGGAGTAACCTGAACGAGGTACGGAATGATGAGGAGGAAAATAAGAAAGACCCCGGCTGGCGGATTCCGGCAGCGGCGACAGTGACGGCAGTACCGCACCAGGCACAGTAATAAAACGTGACGGAAAGATGGCGAACTATAATGACGCTGCAGGTATAGCTGGCTGGATATCCGCCAGCTAGAATTTTCACGAAGCTAAACGAAGTATATCGGCAAGTCAACGGACGAGCGGAGAGAACGAGGGCGAATCGACGAAAGGATAACGCGAATCGTTGGGCGTTAAGCACCTTAAACGCGCGTAAGTGCCGAGTCTTCTTTAAGCACACAGTTTCTCTCTCTCTCTCTTTTAGCTCGTTGTTTCTTTCCGTTCACCTAGGTATAATTGAAACGAAAAGAAACAAAAATCGTAGGGCATTCGACGGCGCGTCGTAATGGCTCAGCCGAGCGAGATAAGAAAAGAATACGTGACAGGTATCGCCGTCGGTATCGGGTACACGCCAATCGAAGCTGAACGCGGCAGATGTATAGGACGTGCGGGAAGGTGAACGCGGGCGAATTACGTACGTGACGCGTGTCGCCGAGCGTAAGATTGATTATCTCCGGTGGTTAACAATTTAACGCGAGGTGAAAATGCCGGCGGCATTTTGCACGGCACGGCGACGCGGCGCGGCGGCGCGAAACTGCAAAAGATTCGCGAGTAAGAAAAAGGCGAAGGTGAAGCAGGGAGGAAGAGTAGGTGGAAGAAAGCGGATAGAGAATATAACGGGGCACACAGAGCGCGCGTAGCACATCGCGGCGCGTAACGAGGGTACAACGGAGGAGAGAACAATAAGGGACGGTACCGCGCGCGGGATGTCTGCCAAGTAAAACTCGGCGGAGTATATACGAAGAATAGGGAGCACACCGAAGACAGCCGCCTCCCGTCGCCCTGCCGCCCGATATCCACCGCGTCAGCCCCTTAATCTCTGGCGGTGTGATAACGTCGACGCAGCATTTTGCATGCTAGACTGCTGCCGCATCCATTCTCGTTTCTCTCCTTCCTCCACCCCGGACGGCGGCGTCTATTCGCCTCGCTTTCTATCTCTCTCGTGCTCTCTCTCTCTCTCTCTCTCTCTCTCTCTCTCTCTCTCTCTCTCTCTCTCTCTCGCCCTCTCGGCGACGCGTTTCCAAACGCGTACGCCGGCATCAGCGAGCTCCACCACCATCGCCACCGCAGCCACCGCCACCACCGCCATTGCCGCACTGTCGTACTTGCCGCTGCCGTAATCTACTACCTGCTCAAGCTAGTCTGGCCTGGCTTTATTGCCTATGTAGCGGCTTTCGAGACTGTCGCCAAAGTACGATGTCGCGCGCGCACGCTCGCGAAACTATCGTAGTATCGTATTCTCTCCCATCGTCTATAATCAAACTTCACGGATCGTGATCCATGTATCTATGTATCTTTGTCTTCCACAAAGTGGAGAACACCGGGGTCTAACTTGAAATGTAAGTTTCCGGCTTCGATGTGTGGACGGCCAACGCCGCACACGTACGAAGAATAATTACTCGGCCGTATTAAGGGGATGTCCGTTGGGAGGCACGTTGAGAGTATCATGTTTATGGCCTTCGTGCCGGATCTCGCAAGCAAGAAAACGTCCGACCCCGAGGTAACGCACGCATGGTATTTCTCGTAGAAGAGGAACGTCGATCGTAAAAGCGGCTGTTTCAATGGATAAATTACGTTAGCAGTTTGTTCTCGGAGAAACACGAGAATATCGTGGACCGCATAATGAAGGAAAGGAAGAAAATAATGCGGGGAAATTAACTAATGGCTCTCTCGCGCGTCGTCCTTTTTCTCCGTTTTCAGTTCAAAGCAGCCCCGGGTAACGTCGGGCACGTAAGTCAATTGCCTCGACGTTGCGTAATAATTTCCGCCGAGATCCCTCGCGTAAACGTCGGCGTCATCCGCATCCGCATCTCTCCCGCGCCGCGCGTCGAACTCTCGTATAGGATACAGTGAAATAAAATTCAAGAATTGCCCAGTTCTCGGGCGGGTTACAGCGACACGGGCGGTAGAAACGGTGTTAACGGGCTGCGGATGTCGGTGGCGCGGGGGGGAGAGAGGGAGGTTCCATAGTCACGCATTAGGAGGTCGCTCGCTCTGTTCCGTGGCCCCTCTAGGCTCGTACGTTTCAATTTGTCCCCGGCCTCTGATGTAACCGCGCGGTCTCATTAGTCGACGGGGCGAAGGAACAGGCGATGGCCCCGTCTCTGTTCCACCCCCGGACGCGCGACTCTGTCGCTCAACCGGGACGCGCCATCCCTCGCGCGCCACCCCACACCCTTTCCTCTCTTCCCGGTCCTCTCTTTCTCTCTTTCTCGCTGTGCCTCTCGCTCTCCACAATCAACCTTACTGCTGCACCACTATTCCCGACCTAACTACCTCTTCGCTCTACGACCACCATCGGCAACGTCACCACCACTACCGTCGCCGTCGCCGCCATCGACTATATACCGCGTCCGCGGGTATCGGTCTATATACCCTTCACGCTCCGATGTAAGGTACGGACAAACAATTACTTGTTCCACCCTCGTAATTGGTATGCCAGGAAAGAAGCCTCTATCCACCTGTCGGCTCTGCCACCTAAGACTCCTCGAGAAACTTTAGTTACTATCCACGGAGAACGGCGGACCCCCTTCCACGACGATCCCTCGAAAGCTCCACCGAGCGAAGGAGTTTTCAGAGAATCGAAATTACGTCCCGCGCCGAATGAAGGAACGAACTCCTTGGCTGGGGCTTCTTACATTTTTACGTCTTACTTTTAGATGTGTCTTTATTTTCCTGGGGTCTCTTTCCCCTCTTTTTTCTTCTGTCGGGGTTGATGTTTTGCGCAAATAAGGTATCCTTTTATCGACGATGTTTTCGTAATTGCGATTCTCGATATACGAGCACGAAACAGCAACGGTCTGAAATGTATGCCACGCATCATTCGTGAATGATCAGCGTTTCATAACGGGGACAATGCAGCTGTTATAACTCGAGTTATAATTATACCGATCGTAATTGCATCTGGGGATAACTACCCTCGCAGTAATTTATTATTGATTCTTATATATATATGTACATACATGATATTTAACACACACATAAATTATTTTCGCAAATAGGGAGAAGTTTAAAGATACGTTTATATAATTAAGTTACATTTGTTGCAAAAAATTTTAAGTAAATCGGACGATGGATAGAATACTCGATTAATTCGACGATAAACAAACGAGCGTAATTACATATCTTGTTGCTCGTCTTGTTGTCTTCACAATGCAGCTGTAATGCAACGCGCAACTGTATAACAGTATATGGAAGCGTCCGTATTCGTATCAATTCTCGAATGGCAACGCGACTAATACATACAACGCGGTTTAGAGATGATGGTCCCGTCATCAGCGGGTCCTCGCAATATAAGCAATTAAGTGCGTAATTATATGAAACCGCACACGCCTGCGGCAACGGGCACCACAAATTCATTCGACGTGAACCACAAAGCAAATCACTGTCATGCGAAACGCGCGCTGGCAGCCTGTCAAGCGTCGCGCAGAAAAAGTTTCGCCGAAATGTTAATAGTGGTCGACGTTTTCGTGACGTTTATCAGTTCGCGTCCCGCGATGAAATAAGAGCCGGATTATGACGTGGCCGCGGAAACGCGAAAATTTTCATTGTCTTTACTTATACGAAATTATAAACAATTACACAGAGAATTAACTGTCCAGTCGAGAGAAAGGAAAAACGGGAGAGGATTATAAGTCTTTTCGCAGAATATACTATACATATAAATTGTCCAATTCTTAATTAATATTTATTACGTTTAGCGCACAATAGTGGCAGCAACATTACTGTCTTCAATCATTGCTTTTGTATTTAGCTATTTTATACACTTTTTCGCGCTTTGCTTCTCCTCTCATTCGTTTTTTCTTATTACGGAGATAAAAGGATTCATTTTTGAATCCTTTTATCTCCCGTACATTTGACAATTTTTGCAGTTTAAATATTTTTACCATTGTTAAAAAATTCTAATAATTCACGTGTTGGTTTTTCCCTTTTCGTCATGCTTTCTCCATCCACGAAAAACTGTTTACAGTAATCGAACGTGTCTGAGACAGATGCACCCGTAGAATATGTTTGCTCTAATAGTACCGGGAACATGGAACGTAATTTTCTCCTCTGTGTACAAGCTCCGTAATACTCGACATTTCCACGGTATCTCTGATCAGGGCCGGCCTCAAAATTTTCTGACATCAGCGGCTAAATGATACAATGGCAATAGTAAAACAGTCCGAAATTTTCAAACCTTGTAATATTTTCTTTAAACCTCTATTTTCTTAAATTTAGACATATATCAACAGCAGTTATTTAAAAAATTGTTATATATAATCAAATTAACATTGTAGACGAATAATTAACATTTAATAAAAAAATATTAATTAAATAATTATAAATAATAATAATTAAATTACCAGAATAATAACATTTTAGATTTTGTGAATTAACGAACTATATAAGTTCGTGAATCAGATACAACTTGTATACATTTTAATGAATCTCATAAAACGTGTGCGCATGGAAATCTTTATATCTTGAGGATATGAGAAGCGAAAAGAGATGCGATACAAAGTTAAAATTATTACAATTTGCTTATAAGGTATTACAATCTAATTGATTTACGAGCAAGCGGGATTCTCCTCGTTTACAAATTCCGATCTCTCGCGGTGATGTATTCACCCGCATCGCAGTCGACCGGCCCTGACTTTGATTCTTGGTCCGTACCGAGAAACCCGTTTCTACTTCCGCACTCACATGCACTATAGCATGCATACTAGAGAGCAAATATAATTGGAATAAATGAAATTATGCCCGCCCTCTCATTTTCGCTAATACGATTTTCCGCTTAAGAACGGCGGTCGATCGTTCGCGGCGTGTGATGGGATCAGAGAAGGGAAAAGGTGTTCAAACACAGAAAGCTCTCCGTAGGCGCGAGAGAGGTACGAGGTTTCCGTTTCCGCCGGCAGCAAATGGACATTTACATTTATCGCGAGAAAGGGAGCGTCGTGATAGACAAGAATGCCGTCGTTATGGCGGTGCGGCGGTTCGGCTCAGGCAGCTCTTCTTCGCCAGGCAGATGCGTAAACGAGATAAAAGCATGCAAAAGACGCGCGCCGCGCGGTGCAGCGCGCCGGATACGATGCCGCCTTCGCCCTAGCGCGGCTTTTATCTTTCTTATCCCCCTCTGCGCTCCGGCTATATTCTTTTACAAACTTTTAAGAGGTAATTGAACGTCAACAAACTCCGTATTTCAAATTATTCAGCGTAATATTTCTTTCTCGTCGTGCATTCGCGTTTGCGTTGGCGCGAGACTTTATTCACCGTCTCACAAATTCCGCGCTTTATTTAACAAGCGGACTCGCGCGTAAATAACACACGGGGTGCTCCTCGCTGCCTAATTTTACGCGAGGAATCTATCTTCATCTAACAATTATCGACAGTTTAAGAAATGACTTTTTTCATCATTATGATGTGTCCCGCTTATTTCCATTTTTATTATTTTCGAACAAATTAGTTTAATATTTCATAGTGAAAGTCATAAAATTCGAGAAATGATAGAATTCGTCGCTCCCAGGAAAAGTGCTTCGTGACCGATTAGCTCGTCGCTGCTGGAACTTTCGTTGTATTTTTATTTTTTTCGCAAATAGCGCGACGCGGCAGGCTCGCAAAATAGAACGCGAACTTTTTTTATTACATTCATCAAGTAGCCGAATACGTTGCGCCGGTCGGGTTGGTAGTGCCTTAACCGTCTTCGATACGCTACCGCCAGTAATGTGATTCTTGAATTATTCATGAGAAATATGAGTGGTACTTAATCGCGCGCCCGCCAAGCCCCCGCGCGCGCGCGCGCGCGCGACGCATCCCGCGCGATGAAAGTGGTAACGGGCAATTAAATTTAAATTTTAAACGCCCGGACTTTATCGTTCGCGATGAATTAATCCGTTTGATACCTATCCGGCGCAGGTCCGGTGCGGCGCGGCGGTTTGTTTTGTTTCGCGGGGACGCGTCGCGTCGTTACAAGCTCGACGGTATAAAATTCATTCTGATTCATTCCGATTTGAAGCTCGATAACACATTCATTTAAGGGAGGGAATTCACGTTTTCACGCGCGCGTTGTTATCCGCGGGACGATTGAGGAAAATTGACGATAGCGCTTTTCGCGGGACGATTCCAAATCGACTTCGCGCCGGAAAGTACAAAGGGCGGCAGTTCAAAGATCGGATAAGAAAGGCCGGTAATTCGACGAATCCACTGGCACCGAGTCAGCGTACGTTAACAGAGCGGAAGGGCAGAAAGGAACGGGAGAGAGAGAGAGAACGGCAAAGAGAGTGGTACGAGAGGACGAGAGACAGGGGATGAAGGCCGGCGTGGCCGTGGGTCGATTTTACACGAACAACGTACAATCTCTATGCATGAGGCTCACTGGAGCTACCGCTTCCTAAGTACACAGAATACGTATTTGCATTTCGGTCTTTGTACCGGTGTGTCCTGTTAGTGCGCCGTCCCCCCCTTTCTGCTTGTCACATACTCACACACGCGCATCCTCTCTCTCTCTCTCTCTCTCTCTCTCTCTCGCATGCGCGTTCGCTCTCTTGCTCTTTCCCTTCCTGCTTCTCGCTCGCAGTTTCAACCGTGGCTGGCTGGTTGGCTGGCGCTGGCTTTATGTATACGCATATACCCGTTCCGGACCTACACGCATAGCGTTAACCGCACTGCGGTTTCCGTGCGAGTCTACAACTATCCCTCCAAGATAGTATTTATAAGCCTCGTATTAAATCATCGTCGAAGACGAGAGAGATACGCGACACACGTCGCGCGGGGATTCTCCTGACGTTTCACCGCGGACTCTCGTCCGAGAGATGTCCGCGACAAAATCGGCCAGCATCCTCCGTAAAAGAGAGCTCGTAAAACAGCGCTCGGGATATTTTATATCCCGAAGCGGCTGCCATGGATGTTAAATGAAACTTGTTCTCGATAAAATTTGACGCCTCCGACGTGGCGGGGATGGGGGTGTCGAAAATATGCGGCGTCGGGGAAAACACGGAACATTCGCTTCGATCAACGGATACCTATTGAGATACAGTCGGGAATTGTCGGAATAATTTCTCCTTCGAGTCAATGTACTGCGGCGGGAATTTCGAGAATTCGGAGTTACTCGAAAATAGAGTGAGAGATCGGGGCGAGGGTGGGCAAAATCGCGACTGTCAAGCGCGGCGAAATTAACATGGCTTCTTGCCGCGATCTGTGAATGTACATTGTCTGCGAACTTGCTGTACGTAAGTCTACCGCGCTCGCAGACCTTGGATTAATTCATTGTTCAAAGATCCCCGTCGACCCCCGTCTCTCCGCGAGAGCACCCATTCCGCAAATATTCTCTCTAGCGATCCTTCAAGCCTGGCTTCGAAATAACAAAACGAAAACTTCCGGAGAGCGATACGTCGATCGAATCTTGCGCCTCGAGTCTGACAATGAGCCGTGGTTCTGCAAGAGGGTTACCCTCGAGCTCAAAGAAGCGCGATTTTCCCGAATGTGAAAATTTGCTAACTTTAATTTACACGCGGAAAGTACGGAAATGCGCGTATATCTCGCTAAGATGAATTTTATTGCGCGCCTAACAGTAGGATTTTTATTTGACGTATACCGTAGCTTTAAATGAAATCTTCCCTCCTCTCTCTCTCTCTCTCTCTCTCTCTCTCTCTCTCTCTCTCTCTCTAGAGCCTCAGATTAATTCTCCCTTAAAACGGCCGACTTTACGATCCCGGCTGTCTCGAGCAGTTTCTTTCCGCGGCAGTTCAGTAAGTTGGCCGACCGTTGGCCGTAAAGTATCACCGATTTATGGCCTCGGGTTAGCGAGCCATCTATGCCGAGAAGAAATCAGCTATTCTGCCGATTTCTTCGAATTGATCGCACGTGTATATTGTATATACATATACCTACCGTACGTAACGGTGTGCGCGAAATGAAATACGAGTTGCGAGCTACAGTTGGATTTTTGACGTTAAACCGTATCCGTAATTTTCTCGAATCAAGTGCAAGTCGTTGCCGCGGTTGAAAAGGGAGACCGTCGCCCGGCAAGGGGGTAACTGAAAATCAGCATGGCCGGTTGGACGTATTATTTTTTCCTTTTTTTTAATAACAGAGCACCGCGTAGCTTTAATATGCGCGCTTGTTTTTTTTTTCTTTTTTTTTTTGTAGTCGACCGCCCAAAACGTCGTTTAACTCCACGGGCACGAATGTACGTGGCGGATAGGAAAATTGTACGTGGTGGATATATAAAACAAGCAGGCATGACGAATGAAAAGCATCGGACCTGAAAGCGAAGCAATTTTAGGTATTGACCTTTTTGACAATGCGCAAAGAGGAAGTACCTGCTTTCGTGCGTGAAGCGTGGCGCGACGGCCGCGGCGACAATTAAATCCGCCGGGCGCACTTTCGTTTCATTATCCTCCGATCGATATCTCCGGAGCCGGAAAAATACGACGTTAATGTCACACACGGGATTCGCGGTAAATAGTTGAAACTGTTCCAAGTGCGGATAATCGGAGTACGTATAAAGTCGTTTATTTATGCAAAGGTAAAACGGCGATGGTTAACGGCAAAATATTTTATCATGGAATGAACGTAGTTTAATTAACTTTATAGTGATCGCGTTTCAAAAGTATTCGTTCACGGTTACGCCCGGAAAATAATATCGCCCGCGCACGCTTTTATCCCGCTAAAAGTGTTTGCAATGTTTTTTTTTTTTTTTTCGAGGTATTTATGTTTTACGCGATACAATTTAAAAATTTGCGAAAGAGCCCGGCGCGCGGGAATCTCGGGAATATACATACAGAAAGGTCAGAGCGCGGTATATTTAACCGCGTTAACGTATCACGATATAATTATTTTCTTTACGCACCAAATATGCAAGCGTGTTTAACGTAATAACGCGAGTCAGTGCGAGCGAATAATGTCCGCTACTTATGTCCGTTTTAAGGCAGCTTTCACGCTCATTATAAGCCGCACGGCCGCAGGGATGCAGATCGTAGCGGAACAAAAAACCGCATATCTCGCGGAATTAGCGAATTTCCGACCGAAAAATATACCCGCGCGTTCCTTTGAGGCTAAAAAGATACCTCGCCGTATTTACACGGGAAAAAAAGAATTTATCAAAATTACGAAACGCGCCCGGAGGAATGATGCGAAAGGGGGAATCGGAACCACAAACGTTGGAAAATTACTGCGTTATTTTTTCACCGAATATCCCTCCGCGTATCGAGAACTCGTAAACATATTCGGCGTAACGGTGTAATTATAGTTTTGCGGTCGACAATTTTCGAGCGCGCTAAACGTTTTCGCCGGCTGGAATTTCGCGAAAATCACGAACGATTCGTGACTAAGCGAGCACGTTAATATTATTTGGCCCGCGATACACGATAGTACAGACTATCTATACTATCGTTTGGACCAGCTAATCTCTGATGCGGTAATGCGGATAAATTTCCGGACGATAACGCGAAACGCACCGAAATTTAATGACGAAGCTTTATCGTATAAAGTTCAGTAGTTAACGCATACCGGGGGTGTGTCCCGGGTTTACCGCATCACCTTCCACCGTTCGCGGATCAATTCGGCGAAGTGCATTTATATTTTAACTAAAGTGTCGAGGAGGAGGGAGGGAGGGAGAATGAGCATTATACAATTAATCTTCTACCGTCGCATTGGTACACCGCACAGTAGACGCGTGATCGCGCGAAAACATCGCCGATAAGCTGCTCAACTAGAAATCAGATTGCAGAGACAAGATAATGGCCGGACCTCTAATCGCAGATTAGCTATTCCGTAATACGAAATAATTAACGTTCGATCGTAGATACTCGGGCTCAATTAAATGGACAGCGATGCTGACGCAGGCAATTAACGCGCAGGCCGAAATGTGCCCCTTACTGTGTAACGAAGATAATTTTGTCCAACTACTGCGCCACATCGTCCGCAACGTTGTCGTGAGCAAAATTTATGTAAACGATATATCGCGAATTTATCAATTTTTCCGAATCTGATTTGCAGTAAGAACGTAACAACAGTAAATTCGTTGTCTTTCAGAAATAAACAACTCAAAAGTTTATATTTTCGCGAATCAGATTTTTCAGGGCGCGAATAAGTAAGATCATCTAATTCTCGCTCGCACTTTTATCTTAATAAGATTTTGATTGACATTTCGTATACTACGGTCTTTTAAGTTGGAAGCGTAAAGCGTAAAGCCGAGTAAAATCGTGAAGCGCAGAGATCGCAAGTTCAAAGGCCTCGAGAGGATCGATGGTGACGGTGGAGCGGAGTGGAGAACTTTCGATTAATAATCCACTGCACAGACTGGACGCGCAGGTTAGATTTAGAGATTGTTACGGGGATTAAATTTATACCTCGAGAAATGCAAAATTAAATTTGCAATTATCGCATCAACCGTAACAGTTTAAGATCCACCGAGATTTCGCTATTATACCTGTGATCTCTTTCTTATTTTGTTGTTTATGTTTTATTGTTTATCTTTTACTAATCACGCATGGAATAATTTTTATTGATAAAGGCTACATATAATTCTTTAGAAAAAGAAATTTGTTGTAATGGAATAATTGTTATGAAATTTAAAATTCAATTGCTCGAAAACTGGCGATCGCCGCGATTTTTGATCACTACTGAAAAAGCATTCGCGTGTAATTTCATGCGTAATTCGCCGATAAGGTCTACGACTCGTCATACAGGAAGGTATTGCACGATCCGTTTAGTATAATCCGTTTTACAAGTTTTATCCCGCGTTTATTCGTTTTCACATTTCAGTAATTCTATTGGCGATTGTGAAATTCCTTTAGAACAACATTTCACATCGCGCGCACACACGCGGGCGATTTATTAGCCAATTGCATACCAACGTGAGGATCCACGTAATTTCATCACGATATAAAATTATGTTTTATCTTTGCATTAACAATGCATAATGCAAGCTTTTGTTTAACGCTAAATAATTTATAAATCAATAAGTGAATTCTCTTCATACGAACTGTTTCGATACATTTTTCGATCTTCCATAATTTCACAAATTATCGCGCGAATATATATTAAATCGACATATATGCGATAAAATTGTTCAGTATACGTCTGCCATTTCTATTGCCATCCTTGGCGTCACGCGTACGCGAAGATGAGAAATTTCGCAGATACTTCGCGAGTACGTCGCCGACGGAAATTACTTATTATGCCCGCGAGAGTTGCGCGGAACATCCGGCGACGGGAAGCGAATGGCGATGACGATCGGCGTTAGGACCTGGCAGATACCCTGTTCCCTCTCTTTCCGAACCTTCCCTGACTTCTTCGTTCCCCGTTAACGGCTAACAATCCCTCGGCGCGAGCCGGTGGAACAATGGAAACAATACAGTGATATGAGAAAGCCGGTTTGCATTGTCGGACAAACCACCGACAGGGCGCCTCATTTTCTCTCCTTCGCGCGCCCCTCCTCTTTTCCACCCCATCCGTTTGCATATCCACCATTCGCTTCGATCCACGGGTACATCCACCATCCATCCGTTCTCTCCGTTCTTCCCGTTCTGATCTCCTATCTTACTTTGTGCTATCCAATACCGCACAGCCGCGCGCGCGTTTCGTCTGTCTCCGCCACGCGTGGATATCCCGCGGACTTAACTTTTCCTTTCGTCCTTCTCTTCGCCGTTCTTCTTCGAACTGCGTGGAAAGAATCGTACGCCGGTGAATGGCCGTTGATTCCGGAGCGGAGACTGCTCCGTTCGACGCTTCTTCCGCCCTTTGTATGCGCGTCAGCACCACTAAGGGGCTTTACCCTCTCATCTCTCATCGGCAATTAGTCAGCGATGCTGACTAAGTTCGCCGGTTCGCTATTAGTTACGCTGACTTTTCAAAATCACGAAGGATGAAACGATTATTCTTCGTGTTACTCGCTGGAAAAGTTTTTAGTCTACGCAAACGGTTAAAAAAATATAATGATACGTTGTCCAAAACCCCTGGGATATTCAATATTTTATTTAAACGGGAAAAAGCCTGTGTAGGCTTGAGATAAATATTTAAAATATTGGAAATGGAGAATTATAGATATAACATGGATATACTTTTGATAAATAAGAAACGCATAAATGTTCTCTTTGTAGAAACATTTATTTTAATGACACAATTTCACATAAACGATTCCGAATAAATCGAGATGTACGATCGATCAAACTCTTGCTTAACCCCTTCGCTGTCAATGTCGTGTATACACGTCATTGACAAGGTGGGCTCAAACTGCGAATGACGTGTATATACGTCATGATGAAATAAATGTAGAATGCCCCGGACATTTTTAGTCCACTTTGTGATTTTCGTCCAAACAGTGAAGGGGTTAATATATCCACATACGTATAAAGTTGCACGTCTTTTACGAACAGTAGGAAAAATATTGTTTAATTTCTCAATTTTTATCTTAATCTTCACGCGAAATTATCTACATAGAAATTTTATTCGTTAAATGATAAATAAGAATGCAATATCACCAAGTTACTGCAATTGCGTTTCGCGAGACATCTGAAAGAAAACCGTTGCTCGCTTCTTTTAGAAATTTTAGTCGTTAAATGTTAAATAAGAATACATACAATATCACCAAGTTACTACAATTGCGTTCCGCGTGACATCTGAAAGGAAACCATCGCCCGCTTCTTATCGAACATTTTAATTGACAACTGCGTTGTTCCACGAAAGGACACACCGAACAGAACGTGAATAAAAGCGGGCACTTGAGGCAACTTAAAGGGGATGCGGATTCTCGGATGGATGTTGACACAAAACATTATACGGTCGGTCGTCGCGCCCTCGGTCTCGTCTCGTCTCGTCTCTTCAACACGGTTGCCGGCTAAGAAGCACAAGTAGGCGTCTTCGGTGGTACGCTCATGATGACGTCGAGGGTTGACATGGTGTTACGCTTCTAGTTTGCCCGACGTATCGCTTACGACAGCCGGCCTGGCGATCGTGTTCTCTCCCTCCTTCTCTGTCCCTCTTTTCCTCTCATGGGTCCCGCCGAGTGCCCCTAGAGTGGGTGTGTAGTTGAGTACGTGCCAGAGTAGATGCAACCCTTAGCTACGCATTCGCCCGTCCCTCCACACTCGCCGTCCATTGTTTAGCTATTTTGATGAGCCAACGTATTTCGAGCGCGTTCAACACGGCTCAATCTTCGATCTATTTCCGCAATCTGGCTTCGTCACGTATTATAATCAGATAAAAAGGTGGGATTTTGCAAATTTCGCGAAGTTTTACATACCGGAGAAACGTCAGATCGATGAAATATCACGAAGTTACGAGAACGCATATCCATCAATGTGGGTACAAGTATAAAATAAAAAACAAGCTGACGCGATTAATCTTTCTGATATGACGCTCCTGTTACGTTCGTAATCCAATCTGATTCAAGAAGAGACCCGGGATCAGAGACCCGAGATCGTATTTCTGATGTATACGCCGCCGCAATCGGGGAATCCCCGGGTATAACGATCGAATCGCAAGACGGCCGACGTATGTCAAATGGTTGTACGAACAGCGGTGGAATTATAACGCGAACCGTAGGAACTCGTGGAAGATGAAGAGTTAACTTTTTATGCAGGACGCCTTCCCTCCCCGCTCTTCCCTCCGCGGGGAAATGATTACGGAGTTCGGGGTGAATGTAGGTCGCAAGATATATATCCAATCGCAGGTCCGCAATGCACTGGTTATCCGGGCGATGGTGGAGTGCGCCCAATGTTAAGATTCGAAACTCCGTCGGCTAGTCGGCTTTGAAGAAAGAGGAACGGAGAGAGAAACGGAGGGAAACGAGGAAAAAGGAAAGAGAGAAAGAGAGAGAGAGAGAAAGAGAGAAAGAAAGAGGGAGAGGGAAGAAGCGAGAGAGAAGTAGAAGAAGAGAGGGTAAGGCAGGAAGTAAATCTTTGCCGGGTACTACAGCTTTTATAGGAGAGAGTCCGCGATTTTCTTTTTCGAGAAAACGATAACTTTCCGGATTCGAACGTGCACGTCCGAGAGACGACGCCACGAGGATGGGGAATCCGCCGGGCTACTAGAAACGTTGCCTTGGCTTATGGGAGATAAGTAATCAAGATTTAAGCTCGCGCCAGGCTTGGTGTAAGGGAGGGAATTGCCAACGTAAGCGCTCATCGGAGACTCGGCCAAAACAACTTCCGACGTCGCTACTTTCAGGCTATATTCGGCTACTGAGAGAGAGAGAGTACCTTGGACTCGAGCCTGCGCCACGCAGATAAAAGCACGTAGTTTTAGCGAAGGCAACATCGCAAGCTGTCTAACCGTGTGTACTTTGACTTGTAAATTTATAGTTTAGCGTACACACAGGCCGATAATATCAGGTTGATAATTTATTTCGTAACTGCGACTTGCGGGACGTGATCGTAATTTCTTTTTCGCATAATGCCTGATGGCACTCGTGTAATTTATTTTCAAGTTTCGCACACGTCGAAACTTTATACGCTCGGAAACGCTAAATTCCTAAAACGCGCGTCCTTTGACGAGCATCGATCGCGATTTCGTTCGGGTACGGCCACACACGGAAACGCGCCGCGGGCGCGCGCGTCATTCGTTGCACGTTCTGCAACGTGCGGATAGTCCCGCACTTGGTCGGGCCAGCAGCTTCCAGATGAGCAATGCTGGACGGAATGCGGAATACATCGGGAGCGGAGAGAGAGAGAACCGGCATTCCTACTTAAATCAACATAACTCGGGTGATGAATGGTTAACAGGCTTCGGCGGGTGGGAGGAGGGGCGACGAGGGAGAGGGACGTGCAATGCGCTCCATTTATGGAAGCTATTACGGCCGAATTTCAGCGTTAAATGTATGATTTATGGCCGGGCGTATTATCTTCGTTCATGTCCGTCGACGATACAGTGCACGTCCCACCGCCGCTCCCTTCTCTCTCTCTCTTTCTCTCTCTCGCGGTGTTGACTCTCTCACTCTCCCCCCTTCCCTCCCCCGTTTAGAAAATTACTTCGCATTCGGCCGGTGGTGAACGAAAAATTCACCGCCGGAGTGTCCATTCGTTGACGCTGCCGCGTGATTAATGCGTTTCTGATTGTTATTCGTAATACTCTAGAATTTATGGCGCATTAGAATCGCGAAATAAAGCGCGACCGTGTGCGAACACGCGCGCGCTAGATGCCGGCTCGAAATCGTTTTGTCCGCGCAGAAATTCGCGCGGACAATTTTCAGTTTCGAGTTTCGGACAATTTTTCCAGGAATTCGCGAGAGAGCGCGACGCCGCGCCGGTAATGGAAATTTTAAGCGTATTTAAAGTTGTATGGCGCCGCGGCGATGCGAAATGAATAATGAAAAGGAAAGGCGGAAGGCAGATCCGCAGATATCCGCGAAATATGTACAGTGAGCTGCCAGGGGGAGGGGGGAGGGAAATAGGGAGCCGTAATCTTAATTGAATATAGTTAAGCCGCTTTGCGTTCTACCGTTAATACATATCTGACGTCTTTCGTCCTGTTCCCCCCTCTTTCTGAGAAGCAGGTACCAGCGACGCCTCCTACGAGACACAGGGACCCAGCTTCGTGACGGAGCCGCCGTCCAGGGTGGAGTTCACCAACGCGAACGGCGGCCGGGTGGACTGCACGGTGCGGGGTAACCCGCTGCCGACCGTCGACTGGCTCGCGGCGGACGGCGGCAGTATAACGAACATCCTCGGTATCAGGCACGTCCTCGGCAACGGGACGATACACTTCCCCGCGTTCGAGGCCGAGGCCTTCCGGCAGGACGTCCACTGGGCCATTTACAAGTGCTCCGCCGTCAACAGTGTCGGCGCGGTCGTTAGCAGAGACGTCACCGTCAGAGCAGGTATGTGTCAACCGAGCGAAACTTGCCAAGCTCGTTATCTGCGGTCCGTTTCTCCGCATTATTCTCGCGTTGCTCTCCCCAATATCGTGTCCTCGTCCTCGTATCCTACGTGGTTCGTGAAGACGGGGGGTCTCGTGAGTGACGCGTGTGCGCGGTGTCTCTATCCGCGAACGGACTCGCGTTCTCACGGCCCACGGATTCGATCGTCTCCTCTGGTCCTCTGGTCCCCCGGCCGATGAGATGAAATTTCCTTCTCGCGTACGTTTATACATATATTGTATTTGAACTGTAATCGACAAGCTAAGTAACGGGGCTGTCTCTCCGTCGCGGCGGGATCTACAGGATAATGGAATTACCAGATACCGAAATCGCAGCTTTTAGTTATACTATATTGAAAGAAAGGAGAAAACCTTGGAAGACGTCACTCTGAATTACTCGGATGCCGTGTGTTAAGAATTGTTACAATTTATCACATCAGACATCGATGAATTAAATAAGAGAGAGTTTTCGCGTTACAATCTAGAGTGATAATCGAATAACTTAGCTAACTATTGATTTCCAGTTTGTATTTATTTAAAAATATGTATTTTTCTTATAACTTGAGGTTTCGCGAGTTAATGAGTTAAGTAAATTGCTGCGTTTGACAATTTAAATAAAAAGATCTCGACTTCCCGGAAGAGTCTGTTTTGATTTAAACGAATAAGTGATTGGAATTTTTAATATTGCATTAATTTTTAATATTCTCTTTAATATTCTCTTACTCTATTTTTTACTCTACATGAGAAAATATTCATGCACAAAAGAATCTTCCATAGTTTATTCGCTTCGCGAGGAAAATATCGGTTTCGCGGGCATTAGCCAGATAAAATATTAGAAATCTCGTGTTGGGCAGCCAGGGTACTTAGTCACTGAAATCACGTTATAGGAAGGGAGAATCCGTCTACGGATTCTTTTTGCTCGACGACGCGATACCTTCCAAAACTCGCGTCTACAAGAGTATCGAAGTAGAAGACGGCGAGAAAAGAGAAAGAAGGCAGGGACGGGTAAATGGAGTAAAAGGAGGCCGCGAGGCGCCTTAAAAATAGGAGCTTCCGCCGGGTCAACGAACCGGAAGATATCTTATCGACCTAATACGCCCGTAAATCATCGTCGCGTGAACGCAGCCCATACCTTTTCAGATTCATGCCTGGTGCCTCTGCCGCGTCAGCTCCTAGTATCCGCCTCAGCCATTTTCTTTTTGCTCATCTCCTTCACGGTCTCATCCTGCCTTTTCCCTCGCCTTCCTTCCTTCCCGCCCGCGCGCCGCTTCGCTTCCGCGCCCGGCTTCAGCTAGCGCTTCCTTCCGTCCTCCGAGAAAAATCTTTCGGCTGCGCGCGCTCTCTATTCTTGGAAACAAAATGGATATGATTGCGTGCGCGATCGCTCGAGCACGTTGCTGGTTGCCGCCGGAAATGTCGCCTTCTTCGTTTTTCCTTATACCACCTCGGCAGCTGCCGTATGTAATCGCGACGCTTTGTCAAAAAAAATGGAGAGAGAAAGGGGAGGATACCCCTGTCATGTGGGGTTACTTTGTCTCCGTAAGAAAGAAAACTTTCCGCCGCCGTTAAAGAAAGCTTCCTCCAAAGGAATTAGTTTTTAAAGAAGCAGTTTATGAGTCTTCTTTCCACTTTCGCGCGAGAACCTCGTGGTTATTTATCTCGATTATTTTTTCTGGCGGACTGAAAGATTCTAATGACGATACATTACGTTCATTGTGTTCCGGTACGTGGGATCCGACCAAAACACTTTCCCGTGGGAGCAGCTTCCATCATTCAGTATTTTCCCGCAGAGTTACGAGACAAACAAGCCATTAGTCTCTGGGTTACTTGACATATTTCATCATCGATCCTGAACGATGTCCCGAAACGATGTAAGACGAACGATATAAGAGATGACAAGAGATGGCAGAAAATAAACCGCCAGGGCATCATTTGCGAGGAAGTTCAAGCTCGAGCTTGTTGAGGAATATGTGCTACTCTCTATGACATGACTTGGTATATGCACAATAAGCTGACAAAGTATAGAAAGAGATCCGATCTAGTCTGCACTGGCGAGGATAACGAGACCGGATAACAAATACTTACCGTTTTGCGGACACTAGGCGTTTGCGCTCGCTGTTTGTCCGTTTTCCACCACGTTCGCGTTCGCCTCAGAGGCGAACTGAATTTCGTATTCAGCTCGAACGATATCGCGGAACTTATTTATTTCGCAGGAACGAACGAAATGGACGCGACTTGAGAAACACGTTATGTATACCTCGAAAATTCGGCAACCGTTGTTCTCCGTACGCTCGACCGATATGCATGATAGCCGAGCACGAAGCGAGCGCGCGTTACACGGCATTACCTCGCGTATATACGGACGTGTGTACGATGTGCCTCCTTATACCGAGAAAATGAGTAAGTTTAACAACCGTATACTAGACTCTTTTATAAAAACTACATGTAGGAACCGCGTCGCTCACTTTTACGAGACGGACATTCACGTTTTCAACCCCCGGCTCGTGTCTCTCAGCTTAGCAGCTTATAAGTTTAAAGATAACTCGGAAGTACGTCGGCGTGGGGTTTCTTTAAATTTTATATAAAATTATTACTCGGTGTTAAATTATATATTCTTTAACTCGTTACTTATTGAAGTAGAATCTAAAGGTATTTATTGTAGAATTATATAATCGAAAGAAAGCTATTACAATATTTATTTTAGGAACAGTCCGTGATTTATATATATACGATGTATAAGTTCTTGTTTCGTTTATTCTGACTTAATTACATTTTTTATTCTTTAAAAGCGCGCGTGCATGCACACATATACGCGGAAACATATACGTATCTGACATTATTATCCGCACTCTCGAGTTTAAAACATCGCTACTCGTCAGATTTGTCGTCGGGTAATCACGTCCCCTCACGAGAGGGGTCCTCCGATACTTTTGCATAAAATCCAACTTGTCGAAAAAGCGCGGTTTTCGTTTCTAGTGGATGATTCGCAGAGAGAGGACGGATGCGTGCTCTGATGGAAAGCTCTGGTCGACGTCGCTGCTCTTGCGCGCGGCATCTTCCTCTCTGTCTTTCGCTCTTTGATTCCCTTCGTCCTCTATCTCCTCTTTACGTTCCTCCCTCCCCCTCTGTTCCCTTCTACTATCTCTTCTCTCTGCTCGTTTCATGCTTTGTAAATATTACCTGCCACGAGACGTCTGCCGAGTTTATGTTCGGCTTGGTTGCCGCGTAACCGAGAGAGCCGAACGAGCGATACGCGGGGAAAGCTAGAAAGGGATGGCTGCCGAGGGAAAGGCAACCAGAAAGGGACGAAAAGAGAGAGAGAGAGAGAGAGAAAATGGTAGCGTGCGCAGGAGTCGAGTGAGGGGATAGAGCGAGCACGAGAAGGTGGATGGAGTACGGGCAAACTCACTGAGTTTTTACCCCATTCTGAAGTCTGAGTGCCTCGCTCCGCTGACTCTCGAAACGGGTTGCGGAGGCAGAGAGAGAACCCCAACGCACCACCACACCACAGCGATTCCCTGGCTGCCGCCACCACCATCGTCCGCTTTTCTATCCTTTTTCACCTTCTTTCGTTATTTCTCCTTCTTTCTCTCCACTTCTCTCTCTTTCTCTCTTTCTTTCTCTTTCTCTCTCTTTCAGACTCCTGCCTGGCTGCCTGACTGCCTTCCACGTTCTTTACAACCTTATTCCATCTCCCTCTTAGACATGCCCTTACCAACCTTTCAGCCGAGCCCATCAACTTACGTGGGCTGCCGGGTGAGGGGCGGATCGCGACATGAGATTTTGGATAAGACCACCGCCTTTTGGGATTTTCTACTCTGTCCATATTGTGCTGCCTCGTTTCTATCAAGCCCATACGAGCGCTCTCGTTAGCGCGCAAAAGTCGGCAGGGCAAAAATGAAGGCGGTTTAAACGCGGGGGATGATGTGATTTACTCAAAGAAACTCGCGTTACGTCATGTTTCCCCGTGAATTGCGCTCTCTCGCGAGTTTTTTTCAGCTGATCATTGACGCGGACATACAAATAACTTTTTCGTAAACCACGAAGTTTCTCTAACACGGATTACGTTAAATTATTCGCGCGATGTAAAAGATTTAATCGTAAAAATATAGTGGTATAAAGAAAGCGTGTTCGCTCTTTTTTATCTTTTTATTTACCTAGCAGAGAAATGAAAATGAATAAAAGCGCATAGTAAATCTGCATAATTTAACATACACATGATGATCGTTCCCGCGGCGTTTTCTCCGCGGCGTCGAATATTCCGCCATTGTTCATCCCCTTGTGTTCCATTATTTTGCACAATTATTAAATTTCTATCAAATTAACGAAGGCTATTTGTTACTCATTTTATTAATTGATAGTGTAAATTCAACATGCGGATACGCGCAGTAAATGTAACGCGTGTTTACCCGCAAACATGCGTTAAACAGATCATTAAGTGTACAGAGGACAAGGGGAATAAAATTACGCATGTCCGCGCATACATTTATGAGAGCTCTCTAATTAGAAGCGGCGTCGAACGTTGTTCAAAACGTGGCAAACTGTTCCGCGTTGTGCCGTTTCGGTTCTTATCGACGAACGTGTATCAAAAGCGAATTGTAACACCCCTCGCTGCGGCCGCGCGGCAGCGCCATTAGCATTTGCGTTATAGTTCTTATAGTCCCCGGAACCGTGGTATATGGACCGGGGAGAGAGTGGAACTTATCGTTACGTGTTGCAGTGGTAAACCAACGTTACGATCCGGAAGTGCAAAATCCCAGCGGGTTCCCCGGCAACAACGTGCTCATGCGCTGCATCGTGCCCAGTTTTGTTCGCGACCACGTCACGGTCACGTCTTGGCTTCAAGAACCGGTCTTCAATATTTACCCCTCCACAATGGGCGGTGAGTATAATTTAAAAGAAATAAGAAAACGGACATACGGGTAGCGGGCTTTTCAATGCGAACCAGCGTGGGTAATTGCTCTAAAATAACAGATATGGAATTATTATATTTAACATGAAATAGGAGGAATCGAATTATTCTAAAATTACAGTTGCCTTTTGTCATATACGTATAATAGGTATTGTCGCAAATTAATTATATCGCTGGAAAACAGGAGTTATATTGCATGACGTCATCTACGTGCGCGCACGTATATATAAATAAACACGTAATTTCCTTCCGATCAATTTAGATTTCCATGATGATAGAAACGTAATTCAAACCTCCTCCTCCTCCTCCTCCTCCTCCCCGACGCGTGTTGTTATAGATGGCAAATATCATATGCTGCCGACCGGCGAGTTGATGATAATCAATATTACGCGAAGCGACGCGCAGATGACGTATCGGTGCAGGACGCATCACCGGTTAACTCAGGACACCGTCGTCAGCAGCAATGTAGGGCGGCTGCAACTGACTGGTGAGTACGTCATAGATTTTTCTCCTTGTACACCCGGGGCAGGGGGGGGCGCCCGCTTGCATCACGTTGCTCTGTAAGGGCGGATTTCTTGACCAATTTAGCCAGTTTTTCCGTAGTTGAAAATATATCAGAGTTATCAGAGTGTCGTTTATCATTAAATTACATCAAATTGCTGTTTATACATATCTAAACCGCAATTTATCAAATAATCAGAATTATATATGTTAATTAAAAATCAGTCAATTTGATTTGCGAGCGTCAAATTTAAAATTAAAATTTTATTAAAGCGATATTTGCCGGAAAAATTAATAAATTTTAATTATATAGAAGATTGTTTTGTTACTCCTTTGGTTATTATTTTCAATTAGTCTCTCCTGCGAAGCTTATTTCGGAAGAAACTTTTTATTTTCTATCGCTAATTACTCGAGAACAATAGGTAGTTCGATACCTTCCTCGAGGAAAAATTGGTTCTGAATTAGTCGATGAAATTGTTATTAAAACACAATACGCTAAAAAGCCCGGATACTACCACAGATACAATCTTATTATCCTTATTATCTAACTATCTCGATTCAGGATTAATTGGACGGCGCGGGAAATGGGAACGATCCCTATTCTCTGTCGTATCCATCATTTCACAAAGATGAATTTATTTCGACAATTATTAAATTTTTCGAAAACGTAAACAGAGCCGGAGCCTTGGATATCCGTTGCGCTTGTCGAACGGTAAATTCCCGTTCCGCCTCGAGCTGAACGTATAGCGGACGTATGGCGGAGTTTAATTAAATGTTTACTTTACCTGCACCCGATTCGATCGATACCGCGGCAATTATATTTCCCATTTTTTTCATTTGGAATGAAAGCAACCAAAGGAGAGCGGTGAAAAGAGAAAATTTGTCCCACAAATCGAGAACTCGATACATCTGCGTTATTGAAATTTTTAATAAAAGTAAAGTTTTGATGCGCTCTCGGCGACCAAACGCACGATTATACACGAATATTTATTTCTGTCACGTGTGTATATAAATATACCGGCCGACGTGAGTCGCCAGTTTAATTAATGTCCGATCAAAAGGGATCGTCAAGAATCAAGGCATCATCAAATAGAGTAGATAATTAATTCCAGGAAGCGTCCGTTCTCGTTTTTTACGCTCTCGCAATTTGTTCCCCTATCGTGTCGAGCACATTAACTCGGATCTTATCTCGCGATAGCTGGATGGTCGCCGGGGATAAAAGAAGATAAAAACAGTGCGTTTAACGGCATGGGAGCCCGGGGAGCCTCATCCGAGCGACTTCTTCGACAGCGGCGCGGTCGATGTTTAATTAGATAACTGTTAAAGAAACGATGACAGTATGGCGTTGCGTAAATTACGGGAGAAGCTGAATAAATGAGGGCGAGAGAGGGCGAGATAAGACGCGATCGCAGGCAGTTCTTCCCCCTCTCCCCCCCCCCCCCGAGCGGTCCCGCTAATGACGTTTCTCTTCTCCGTAGGATGTCACATCGCGTTCGAAATTAAGAGGAACTTTAATCGCATCGCATCCGCACGAACGCAAGGGGAAAGGCAAACTATTGTGCGCTTTATATACCTTACCTTTCCATTACCTTCGCGATACCATCGCCTTGTAAGCGATCTGGTAACCGTTGGCGTTCTCTTCGGGATTATTACAAATACATTATCTGTCTATTGTTCTTATTTAATGTACGCGATTGAATTTGATATGTCTCGTGTACCACGCGGAAAAATTGAAATAATGTTTATGATGGAATATTGATCGTGCTCTTTTACCGGGGTATCCTATCCTCATTGTGAAGTCTACTCGCCGTCTTCCTAGGCGATTCTAGATTTTCGAAACTACAAGTGGAGAAGGAAATGGGAGACAGGTAGAGATAGAGAGACATAGTGCACGTATGTGTGTGTGTGTGTGTTCGGAAACTTTAAAACTAGGAGAACCTCTCGTGATATCGCAAATTTTTCGAGGGACGTGCGACTTATTTAAAGTTTCTCCGCCAGGTTCGAACATAAAGCCGCCGTGATTTTATGCGTCCGCTTACTTTCTGCTCTTCTTCGCAGCAAAAGTCTTCCATGCTGTATTCGTGAAATCGCCTCGATGAGGACGCGCTCGGAATAACAACGTCGATTAATTAATTAATACGATTATTGCAAATTTCGGCAAGCTTCATCATACCGCGATTAAATAAACTATGTTTTTGTTGAAAGAGTTTGCCGATCGGAAATTAGCTCGGGCAATATGACACGATTTAACCAGATACGACATGTTTGAAATCCATATAATTAGCACCGCCGCCGCTTTGGTATATTTCTAATCACACAAATATTTCTGACAAACATCAATTAATTATCGCCGTAATTCGCTCATGGGTTAATTACCTCATGTATCATTCGACGGGTTGCCCGAATAAACGATATTCGCTGTGAAAGCCTAGCAGCAATACACAGGCGGGATAAATATTTGTTCGAAAGCGAGTCGCGCGTAGGAGGGAAACAAAGCAGAATTGACCTAAAAAAATATTACATCAACGATTAATTCCTCCAGGTCTCTGCGACATTTCCGAGTTTTGCGGCGCAAACAAAATAATATCAATTGTAATGACAATTACCGTCACATCAATATAATTATTCATGAAATAATATGATATCGCACAATAATAATAATGACACAATTTAAATTGCAACGTATCATCGTAATGACAATCGAACGGCGTTTCATAATTCGATGTTATCCTTGAGATGAGGTAAAACCGGGGAGGGTGAGGTGCGCGGGCGGGGGAAGGGATAGACGTTTGTGTGCCGCCGCATAATCAGGCAAGAAAAACCGATCCGACGTGCCTGGGCAAGAATATCTCGGCGGACGTTAAAAAATTCACGGGTTTCAATTTTCCAGAAACGTACGCGTTCGCGCTCGTGCACTCGTAATAAAGCCGGTATGCGCGCCGGCGCCGCCGGCCCCGGGCCCCGGCGTCGCGCCCTCTCGCCGGATATCTTCCGCCGTAAGATAGAAATTTATGCTAAGCGCACTTAGGTAGTTAATAACTTAATAATGAAGTTCGGGAGAAATTTGATCGTTTGCATATTTCGACGCGCGCGCCTTCGGACCGCGTCGGTATATTCCCCTCTAAATTAACCAAAATCTCGATGTACAGTAGTTTTCCCGGAGTAATGAGGAAACTTTTCGGCGCATTATCCGCGAGCGTGTAAATCCCAGCAGGAGTCCCGCCGAAAATTTAGAACCGGCGGTATAAAGTTAACGTTTATCGCGCAATTTCGAGAGACGTAATAACGCACGAATTGTGAAACGATTCCGGTATATACTGTTCGGCGATATATGAGCAGTGTCGCGGAGCCGACGTTACGTCTGTTCGATTAATTACAGATTTCGTTGCTTGAATTTTTCATGAACGTGTACTCTTACGAAGATATGTCGTCGAATCTCACAATTTTTTGATGTCGGAGTAGAATTTGTATTTCTGTTCAATTTTGAATGCTCGAGTTTTCATTTTTTTTCTAGAGATCTGCATCTTACATAATCGTTTAGATCGGTAAATTCTATTTTGCGAATTAAAAAACCGTCATTTTTTCGGAATTACACTGAAATGATAAGTATAATATTATTAATTAATTAGCACTGACACGAATTGTTATTATTCGCATTGACGTTTGCTATTAATTTTAATCGTATTGTGAAATTAAGCGCGGGGCCGGCGCACGCGTTTATCGTGCAAACGTATATCCCACGCAAACGATAGATGTTTTTGTCGCGACGTACAAGAGGTAGGTATGTATGAACGCTCCCGGCGAGTATTCGCCATCGCGTAATCCAGCGCATTAATTCCGCGTTAAATGTAACAGCACGTATGTGCGACGTTGTCCACACATCATTTGATCACGAAATAACACACGTGCCGAAGAGAGAAGGGCACTTGAGTATCTATGGACGAATCAATAAACCACGCTGCATTTCTACCGCAGATATGCGCCGGGGGTAGATTGAGTGGCTCGATTTTAACATGGCCACGCGAAATAAAAATACCTACATTCGTATAATTGGACAGATGGAATAACTGTAACGCGCGGGGCCGTTGCGTTGGCGCATTTGATGTGTCATTAACCGGCGGTGTGTGTCTTCATTTTCGCCGCGAACGCGCGTAACCACCGATACGGGTACGTTTAATTAATTATGAATTTTCATCCCGTGTAAGAAAATTCGAAATTTCGAGCGAGGCGAAATTACTGCAGTCGAAAGTATGCCGGGCGCGAATTAGGAACGCGAGCGATTTATTGCGGCAGTACAGTTTTGGCAGCGTGAAATTTTGTAATCGTATGCAAAAACTTAATTAACGAACGCGATTTAATTTTTATTAATTTTTTTAAATTACTCACGTTACTTTTGTGATTTCATTTCGAATATAAAGGCAATCGCATATTCGTGTACATATGTTGCATACGAATTTTTTTTTTTTTACCGTTTTAATATACCTCAGCGCAGACTGATGTGGTTTTTCGAAAAAGGAGAAAAATTGTCACGAAATTTCGTTAATGCGCGACGCGAGCAAGTCTCGTCGTAGGAATTCGCTGGACGTTGGCGTCCGAACGGAACGTTAACTTTTCCCGACGTTTTTGATAGCGCGTGACGTAATTTCAAATTCTCGCCAAAGCACGGAGATATATCGTCGTTATCTAACGTGGTTCCGCTTCATAGTGCGCGCCGTGTCGTAAGACGTGGCGTTATCTGCGACCATAACTTCCCATTAAACGTCACGCTGGATGCGTGCGCGCGGAGTCCTGCATTTTTTTTTCCTTCCCTTTCGCTTCCTCCGTGTCCCACCCATTTCTCGCCGTCCGAGGTCCCGCGCTTCCTTCCCTCCCCGCGGACAGTAACGATTTATGAACATATTTTCCGCGTATCACACGGCAAACTTGGCCGGAATCGATCCCCCCCTGTATACGAGCAGCGGCGGATACCCAATATAGCGTCCCGCGATTTAATCTTCGATTTTACGCTATAATTGAATCTATACGCGCCCGGCGCTTGTTTCTATTTCCAGAAATTCGAGGCTCCATGCCGCCTATAATAAATGAGAAGCTGGTGTACATGTCGGCTCGCCTGAAAGACACCGTCGTGATCCCCTGTGTGGCCTACGCCAACCCCACCCCGACTAACAGGTAAGGTTTTTTTTCCCCCTTTGACATAATTCAGTCGTACTTATTAACATTACTGTAGATTATTAAATTATTAATTTTATAGATTTAATATCGTTTATATATATTAATATATAGATCAATAAATTACGTGTAATTCTCAATTAAATTAAATTTATATTATTAACGAAGCGTTATATACAGCGTATATGTATAGTGGGACGGACGGGTCTTTCGCGTATATGCGTATGTACCGCGTACCGGATCTCCGGGTAGCGTACAGAAAGTTCATCCGGGCTATCAATTCCGCCCATAATTAGATTTTAAATCGCATTTTTCTCGCCGACCTCCTCGCGCATCTCGCTCCTCCTTTCTTATCCCCCTTCCTCGGGAAGAGGGGGACGGAAGAGGGGCACGCTTGCGTTACGCTCAGACACGCAATTAAACGGTAAGCAGGCGTTTACCCTCTGTACCGTACTCCGGCGATGATGTTAAGTAATCTGCATACAAAGTATACGGTACACTGCGCGCGCGAATTAAAGGCGATGCTTGAAGATTAACAGGGTTCGCTTCGCGAACGTCACACACGTCGCGAGATGCGAGATAGCGGTCATGAAATCCATATATAGCGCGACAGCCCGATGTGAATGGCAGTTAATAATGAAGAGCGACCGGTGACGTACACGATAAATATTGACGAGCCGATATTAGGGCGAAACTGTCGAGACACATAGACCGGATTTAATCGCGCTTCCGGTTTCGCAAGGATATATGAAGTTTAAAACCGACCATGAGCGAGAGTAAAGTCCAAAGTTTACGTGCCAAAAGAATCCAAGTTCATTCTTCATTGACTCTATTTAGGCAGAAAACGCGTGGTATAACTTCTCTGTGAGAAGTATCGTTAATGCCGTTCGAAGAGGAATTAAAGAAGGCAGGAAAATGTAGTTAATCGGATGAAAATTTATATAAAGAGCTTTTACCATTGTTACCATATAGAATCGAACTGTTCGACGGTCGAGATAAGGATAAAACTCATTATCTAAAATAATACGTGTAACAGAAAGTCAAACGCGTTTAACGGTGTTTTGCGCTATACGCTTTCGCGTTGTCGTGCCCGACAGCCGGGTGATGAGGAAATTGGAATCTTTGTGCAAACAGACGGAGCACGCGAGCCACGGTGCTCATTCGCTACTAGACGCGCGCGCGTGTCTCTATTTTCCTTATATTAATGCTAATTTTAAACATAGATCCGCGGACGGAATATTTCGCGCGATATGAGCTCCACGCGCGCAGAAACGCCCACGCGGAGTTCATCGACATCGCGGACTTCCTATGGAAGGCCGGACTCGGGGCGAGAAGGTGAATCGAGGTGAACGAGAAAACAGTTACGGAACCGGAGGCGGGGGATTTTCTTCTTCTCCGCGCGCTCTGAGTATTAAATATTACGTTAACTCTCGCGAGAGATACCATCTCCTTCTCCCGCGCGTACCCGCTCGCGGATATATTACATTTATCCCACGAGAGGTACGAGAGGAGAAACGGCGGACGGGATAGAGGCAAGCGCGTTCGTCAGGACCGCGACTAACATCGACGCAACACCACCGGGGAAGCGACGAGAGGCTCTACGAAACTTGTTGCGTGGTGGGGGGAGCGTGTTATTACGGCGGATTACGCGATTAGCAACTAGTTTGGTCCCATCATTGATGCCGCGAGCACCGTTGCAGAGGATCAGCGCGGTATAATCAAACTCGCATCGAATGGGGAAACACACGGTTATCGCCGTGTCGCGCGGCGAGACGCGTTTAAATAATTACGAGCGAACAGACGAGAAACAGGCGAGAGACGCTTAAGAATCATGCTCGCGAGAGCTAGCGCTGCCTCGGATTTCCCATTTCGCTTCATCCTCTCGCTTATAGATTTTACAGGGAAATCCCTCCGCCTATCTATATCTCTTTCTCTCTTTCTCTCTCTCACTCGATCTCTCGCGCGCCGAAAATGTAAAATGAAAATTTCAAACGTCGCCGGCAGAACATATCGACGGAACTTTGATCGTGAAAATTTGTAGAATCGACGCGGATAGAGCGACGCGATTCAGGTTGGTGTGTACACGCGTGCGTGTGTGTATACACACGCGCGCGCGTGCGAGCCGCGTATAGAGCCGCCAATCTACGCGAGCGCGCGACGATAGTAGCCGGGGGGGATGAACGAAGATAGTCAGAAGATATATAGACGTCGGGAGGGCTGTATGGGTAGCGCAAACAAACCGACCGCTGATTACAGAGACTGCTTCTGACAGCCCATCAAATATTCCGCATTTACGTATACGTCGACGTCACTGAGTATTCCATGCTTGTGTTCATCAACCGCTCGCTTCCCCCTCACCCTGCCTTCTCCGGTCCTTCTCCGACCGCCCTCTTCTTCCACGTCGGCTCTCTTCTCCTCCTCCTCTTCTAGTCGTCTCTTCCGCAGGTTGATTTAGTCGACGGAAGAGAGCCGGAGAGGGGGGGAGGAGGAAAGCTAGAGAAGCTGAAGATGGGGATAAGGGATATAGAATGGGAAAGAGGAAGATGGAACGAAAGGAAGAGAGAGAGAGATAGAGAAGAAGAGGAGAAAGCTAAACAGGTGGAGAAGACAAGAGGATGGAGAAGACGAAGACAGAGAGAGGAAGAGAGTTTGAGGGTTCGTCGCGACGCGGCGGCTTCCATCTCTCCGGGTTCCCTCGCACTCGAGCATCTCCGTATCCCATCTCCTACCCTCGCCAATTTCCCTTCGTAAATTCGATTATCTATAGGTATACTCCTCATCCCTGTGGCTCCACTTCTGCCTCGCTGCCAACGCGGCCGCCATCTCTGCCCCCATCCTCTTCGGCCTCTTCCTCACCGTCATCATCCTCGTCCTCGTCGTCGTTGGCCTTCCATGTTCTCTCCCGGATGCGGAGTAAGCAAGACCCGGGACACTACGCTTTAGCGAATTTCTAAACCACGTGGGGCCGATCATCGTGTAAAAGCGAGAGAGAAGGAGAGAAAGGAAGAGGCTAAATCAAGAGGAGTTATTTTGCGCGCGCTGGAGGGACGAGGCCGGAGCTAATGGCGCGTTACGAGCAATCGCGGAAAGATGAACTGGCTCCATTCGGTCTCGATAAACTTCCCAAAGGGCGATAAGGGATCTCGAATTGGGATCGATTTGGATATTGGCGGTATTCGGATAACGGTATTCGATAACGGGGTATAATCTAATTTAATTAGGCTAATTTATTTGACACATTAAAAAATGAGGTTATACATGTTAATCGTTTCCAGGTGAAGACTTTATATCGTTAAAGAGCGACGTTTATATCCTTTATATCTTTCAACTTGTTTAATTGAAATACACCAAATTTAATTAGAATATTTATTCGAATTTGAATTTCATTTTTATGTAATATTTAAAAGCAAGTTTTTACATTATTAAAGAAACAACGTATTTTTAACTCATTTAATTAGAGCGCGGAGCGCATATGTTTGAAACATATTCGCGTTATATTAAAAATTCATGTCAATCTGGTTATACAAATACATATGCAAGTTCGTTAAATGGTCGACGCGAGCAGATTCAGATCGCAAAAATGGCGGCAGCTTGAAATTTTCATTAGTGACTTCGTTGCGGCACTGACATCGTATCGACGGGATTGATAAGATAATAGGGCGGAAAAAATGTCCCCGTCAAGATTTTATATACTTTCGTCGGAGCGCGTGAGCTTAGCCAATATATAAAATCCATCTCTCGCGCGTATTAAACTCAATGGTATATATACATACTATACATAATGTGCAAATAAGGAATCTCTTCAATATCGCTTAATGCCGCGTAATTAATCGTAAAAAAGTAGACTATTTCGTCCGGATCGACACGTTCTTGCGCGGACGTCGGTGCGCATTTCGCGTCGTACTGACCACCGATAAGGTCAAAGGTCGCGCGTGCTCGCCAAGGATCGATTTTGGATTATCTTGTTTGCCGAGGCTGGCTTAAATCAAGACAGCCGGGCACTTCGAATTTTCAATTAAGACGAACACCGAGAGCCGGCGAAGTTATGCGTGATCTCGTTTCGTGAAATTCGCGGAGGATCGATCCGCAACGACGGAGCCGTTGCGCTATATACTCGCGTATAGTTATGCAATAGCAGCGTTACAGCGCGCGCCTCGGCCGGAAATCCTTGCGTTATCCCGAAAAGCGAGAGACAAAGGCGTTTGAATTCAGATCGGTCGATTCGTAAAAAGAAAAAGAAAAAAACTTTGCGCTGTTGCTTTAACGCGACGCGCGATCGTCTGAATAGTCTGAATAAATCGGCGGCGACCGAATATCATTAAAATACATGTTCTTTGGAAAGTGAACGTTTTGAATGCGTGCCAGGGCGTATCTCGTCGCGTCGTACAACACACGTGTATACACAAGCAGAAATACGGGAATATAGCCGCGCGCGATATATATGGACGTACAATAGCGGGGAAATGCATTCGGTCTTTCCCGATGAAACAATAGTTATTTTGTGGTAAGCGTGTGCGGCGGCGAGATACGGTTTCGGACAGGCAACGCGCGCGTACGATATTATACGTACGTACGTACGTACGTATTATACATATATGAACGTGTAACGCAACGTTTTCGAGATCTCGTCGGTTAGGTAACTACAATAATAACATCGTCGCTTTGACGAGCGCGGGAAATGGTAATTTGCATACGCATTCTGTTGAGAACGCGTACACGTGAGCCGCGGAACACGATGCAAATGCAGAGTTTCTGCGAATGTCTGCCTACATCGTCGATGCTTTCACTGCGGGGCGGCGCGGCCGTCCGATAATGACGGGGTCCTTGGAATTGGATTCGAAATCGAAATATAACTATATATATATATATGTATACGGAGAATCCCCTGTTTCTGTTTTCTCTCGCGCAGATGGTACTACAACAGGAATCAGAGGGAGGAACCGATCGAGGAGTCGTCGGGCCATTACGTGGTGCGTGACGGCTCCTTGATCATCCAGAGCGTCGCGGAGAACGACGCCGGCTCCTACATGTGCACCGCCAGCAATTCCGAAGGCAGCGAAACTTTGGAGATCAGATTAACGGTGTCTGCACCGTTGAGCGTTCACGTACAGCCAACGATACAGACGGTCGATCTGGGGAAATCCGCCTATCTGGTAATCAATCATTATCGACACCGATTTATTTGGAAATAAATAAAGAGCCTGTCAACCCCCCGACACGTATAATCACGTAGGGACAAGTTGGACAGGGTAAACGGAAAAATAATATTTCGAGAAATCTAACACCGCGAAGAGCGAAAAAGATAAATTAATACTGTAGAGCCCCGAATATATATATCTGTACCTTAGAGCTAGAAAATCGTATCTCCACTTTTTGTCAAAATGAAGTTAATACATTTTTCAATATGACAGGAGCTTAAATTGTATACCTAATGATAAAGCGTCCTAAATGTCTATTTTTACTAGTTCGTAAGGTACAACGTTTAGAAGAAAACGTTTATTAAAAATTTTTATAGTGGCTAAATTTTTAAACCAGCTACAGCGCGTTATTGGCAGTTGAAATTACTTTATTAAAAACTCAATATTTTTCAAGCTGCTGCATTTTATATCTAAAAAAATTAACCATTTCTCTCTTTAAAACTTTAAACCGTATTTTCTCTAAATAATAATAGAAATACGATTCTTTATCTCTAAGATACAGATATATCTATACTCGAAAACGTTATTTTGAAGGCCACTTTAGACAATCTGTGATTTGCGTCAGATTTCAAGATAGAATTCCATATACAATTTTTATGCCGTGCATTTCAATACATTTATTATATATCCTTATAGTCTGATTCTTCAACTGTCTCTCCTATTATAGATAGATCAATAACAGAACGTCTGAAGTCTTTACACATTCTAAGTTTAAGGATGCAAAAAACAGGCGACAGATCGCTTACAAATATCGAGCACTTCGATTACTGTTATATGAATATTTACCGCGGCGTTTTCAGTCGTCTGTAAATACCGTAAAGCGCTGTCGATGACGCGGGAAATGAATCTGTACGTGCCGGAAATTAATGCCGGTCGTGGTGCCGGGGGTGTGTGATTCGAATACATTTTCAGGAATATAGAGATCTGATTTTTCTCAAGAAGCTCCACGCCTTTGCGGATTCGAGACGAGACGGCATTCTTCCTCGTTTTTCCGCGTGCGCGCGAGCAAGCGCGCCGAGTCCCCCTTTCTTGATTCTCATCAGTTTCTTCCGTCTAAACTCCTTTGCAGACGTGCACCGCAAGTGGATTTCCGCAAGCGGCACTCTATTGGCTGAAGGACGGTCAGCCATTGAGAACGGGCGCCCGAGTAAGGACGGTCTCCAGCGAGCGCATTTCCGTGACGTCGGTCGCGAGGGAGGACCGCGGCATGTACCAGTGCTTCGTGCGGAACGAGTACGAAATGGCTCAAGGAATTGCGGAATTGCGCTTAGGGGGTAAGACATTCTGGACTTCGCGTTCCGGATGTACAATAGTATATACGTCGCGACGCCTTATCGTTTGGAAAGCCAAGTCCCATAGTCGTCGTGCCATCACTCGGAAACTCGAAAATCTTGGAATTATCACGAGAGGAACTGTCTCGGTATCGAACTAAATATTAATTAACATTTCCATTTTATGACTGAATTGTACACCAAAATTTAGGTAGCAAATCAATTCGAATTTCAAAAAGTGTACAATTACCGTTAGAATGGTCGAGGCATTTTCAACGATTTTTAATTATTTATCCCCTCAGTGAATCGCGAGTATTTTTATTTCGATAACACATTTTGTACATAGTATATTTAATTACAGCAAGCATTTATATTTTATAACGCTACAATTATTCGATTCGGGTGAAAGAAGGCCCCCTTGTTTGTCAAACGTCCGGCGAATGTTTCACTGTTGGTTAATATCGGTTGGTAGAACTCATACATTCCATTCCATGGCTCGCGTGCCATTTTATCGTAACGCATTCTCCATCGGGAGGCGGCCACGACTTCCCTGCAGGCTACGTGCCATTTTTGCGGGAAAGTGCCCTCATCGCTCTTCCGATTGTGCTTTACGGAGCGTGCTCCCATCTGTGGAACGATAATCGCGGTCTCGGTTTCGATTAACTCCGGTTGGGTTTCGTTTGCAGCAGCAGCAGCAGCAACAGCAAAATCGCCAAATCGCATTATCTAACTTCAACAATTGTTTCTTATTACCTAATCTAGTCAGAACCCTGATTCTTACTTTATTTTAGAATTATGTAAGTTGTAAATCTATATTTTAATAAAATAATTAAGGACCTCTTAATAATAATAAGAAACATAAAAGAAATTGGCAATAAAAGAGTCGACGCGGTATAATTAGTGCGTAATGTCAAAAGACGGATGTATTTGCATATTACAAGTTTCCGGACGTTTCGGCTCTTCTTCGAGCCATCCTCAGCGGTAAATCAGTTATAACCTCAGTAGTAAATCTATATTAAATAGGAATATTCAGCGATAAATTAGGTCGACCTTCGCTATCGCCATCGCGCAATCGAGAATCGTTGCTTAATAGCGGATAGAAACGCATGCATTTAACAATCTCTCGCTCGTGCATTTATTACGGAGGAAAAAAAAAGAGAATTCGAACGAGCGATCGCGTGTTTGGCGAACTTAATCAGAAACTTGGTTTGCCCGCGGTTTGAAAATGTTGGTTAACGGCTGCGGAACTCGCGGAACATGTGCGGAGGAGGGAAACGCCGCCGCTGCCTGTTTGCGCAGCGCGTTCCCTTCGTATAACGTATTTTCCATCGGCCGGTCGTTTCGCCGCGGGATACGTGCCATTTTTGTACGAAAATGGCCTCGTTTGCTCTCTAGCTCTCTCCCCCGTTCGCAAACCCGCCCGATATGAGACCTCCACCGTCGGGCGCATCAATGTCCGATGGACAACCGCACGACTCGCGAATTTGCCCCGGGAATATAATAAAAGCGATTTACCATAGTTTTCGCCGATAACGTCGCGACCAAGCATCGAACGGATCACATGGGGTAACATATGACACGCGGAACACATCCAGTAACTTAGAGCGCGGTGTGTTTCATGTATAAAAAATAACTCTGCAATATATATATTTCCCCTGGAATTTTTCGTGAAAAAAGACCGAAGCGTAATTTGGACGTGGCGCATCTAAATTTACGCTTATTATTAATATCTAAATTACGTGTTAATTGCTGTTGTATGAAATTACATTACATTAATAATTACGTAGAGGCTACTGTTGTTAATTAAATGTTTAACAACGTATTTTGCATTTGTATCGGTAAACAGTGTTATTTTCAATTAGATTTCGAAATATAACTCCAACGCTGGGCTCTTCCCAGCTTTTAAGTTTTTATTTTATGCCATTTTCATTTCGCGAGAATATTGCCGCTGGCAAGGGAAAGCGTGCTGAGTTTCGTGCCGTTCTTACGAGCGATTTGTACATTTCTGGGGAAGTTCGTACGGGCTTTCGCGGCCATTAACCTTTATACGGCCGACATTTGGTAACTTTTATGACCTTTGAAAGTTTAAATTTTCTTTCAAAATCGCTTATAGCCTTGCGCTCGGCTGCCTCGTTCTCTCGTCGGAAACAAGCGTACCGATCTCCGGACGCGCCGTGTATACAGTTTGTTTCTTCCTCCGTCGTAATCCGAGTTCAGATATCACGCGCGAGCTAAATTACTACTTTCCTCCTGCCCTCTTATCCCTTAGTTTTCTCTTAGCTCTCGAGTAATTTTACCACTGAATTTCTCACTTCGGACCAAAAAAAGCGTCCAATAAAGTAGTATTCTATTAGATCTAAGTTTTCAGACACGTTAAATCGAAACTGACCGGAAATTCAGTACGAGATAATTTATATATATATGTATCGACATTCAATAAACCTTATTTACTAATTAGTTCAGAAAAGATGGTTGATCTATCGTCAAAAATTAACGCAGTGCGGCACACCCACCAGGAAATCTCTCTTTTTAACGTGGCGGAGAAATACTTAATCGTCGCGAGGAATAGTTGTGCGCTAACGTCTGCATTACATCAGCAAAATGTCACGTAATCGCGCTATCCGTAGTAACGAAGCCCGTCGTCCCAGTTACGAGCGACGCCGGATAGAAAATTAGTAATTTACGTCGTCCAAGTTCGGAGCCGGGCGCCTATTACCTTGTCATTAGGATTCTTCCCGTCTCCATGATTTCTAAGCTGTAGAGGTATAGAGTGTACATTAGGTCGGGATCGCCCGCAGCACGATAGGATAGTTAGTACCTACTACCACTACCCCCTTCGGATTTGCATACGCTAACGAGATTTCTGCGGTTTTGCCGATGCTTTGCATGCTAGCCGCGCGCGATTTCGCGAAGCGACGCGACCGACTACGTCTATTTATTATGCGTCATAGATACGTCCGGGGGATGAAAACCCAGGTTCCGCGCGGGAACATCTCGGCGAATTTGCGAATTTTACCGGCGCGGCGCGGCGGTTCCTGCCCCCGGGTGGAATTATGCGAACGTGATATCTTGTCTGTTACGATTTTAATGGCGTTCTCTCCCGTGCCGCGCCGGACGAGATTTACTTTGCCGAGCCCGCACTTGGGGAAACGCGAGGCAGTGCCTCGGAAGAATATATCGCTCATGCAAATCACGCTTTATCGTGTCGTTCCTTCAAAATGCTCATTGGCATTTCGCATAAACTTCAATGTGAGGTACGATTTCGTTGCGCGTACACTGCCGAAAGTTTCGTTGCCAACGAGCGCGTAACCGTTTTCCGGGTTTCGGCACGGTAACATTTCCTGAAATTTAGAGAAAACAAGCAGCGGCGCGGTGCCAACTAATATTAATTAGAGCGCAAGTAAAACATATTAATCTTCATAATTATGCGTCTCGGAAAAACATCCCTTTTTTAACATCATATTATTTCGGAGATTATACAGAGAGCGTAACAAGAACTCCATTATATGCGGAGAAAAAATCCCAGAGATACATTATTCGCAAAATTGTACCCGATGTGCAGTAATATGCTATTTAATCGTTTATTGAAATAATGGAAAATGCGATTGATGTTTCTTCTTGCTTGTAACTCTTACAGATATACGTAGAGTAAAATTGTGCTTTAATGCCGTCGAGGTTTTATTCAGTCTTTGTTTATGCAATGAGAGAGATTTTTGCCGCAATAACGTATATCATGATATTCGCGCGTTAAAGCGTGCCGCGATCTTAAACATTAATTTACAGTTTTTGCGGAACGTAAGATTTTTTTTTCTTCTGCGCGCGCGCCAAGAAAGCCGGCACAGCGAGACGGAATAATCAGTCGGCCTAATTGTTAATTTACTAATGGCGCTCCCCCGCGCAGTCTTTTAATTATACACAGGCAAACTGCGAGCCTGATATTTGCTCCGGCGAGTTTTCAACTTTTAACTATATCGAGTTAATCCGCGCTAAATAAATCCGCGCGACTTTTTTTCGCACGTTTCTCCGATAGAAATTATAATGAGGATGAGGATATGAACAAAGGGGGGGGGGAAAGAATATTGCATCTCCTTGCGCAAATTATACGCGACTCTCGTTTTGTTGGCATTCCCGTTGCAAAGAAGCGCATGTGCACAGAAATATCGTTCTTATCATAAATATTCATCGATATCGATATCAATAACGCCGACGGCGATGAAGGGATTCTCTTTGCGGATGAATACGAAAACTTCGGTAAAGTTGACGTTATCTCACGCCCGGTATTATATCCGCGCGAAGTTTACGAATTTATCATCGCGTCATTTTGGAAAACCGACGAAACTTTTAGCGGGGCGCGTGTGCCGCTAAAAACGGCGCTTTATCTATTTATTTTGTTCACATACCGGACCTCGCAATCTGTCATAATACAATTTTTATCATTGTCACGAACTAATCGTTTAACGGTATTGCGCTTTCGATATTATTGATAAGGCATCGTTCACTAGTCACGTGGCTTTTCGTCTTTATTTAGACGATTTGTAGATCTCCGCGGAATCGACGCGATATTGCGACGACAATTGGCATAGTTTTTTATTTGGATTATTTTTAAATGGCTTTTACGATAGCCGACGAGAGATATCGTCAGGTCGCGAACTTAAATTCGTGATGGTTCGCTTTCACGTTGGACAATCGATTTGGACGTACGAATAAAAAAGAGGGGCAAAAAAAGCACGGAAATATATGGACGCGGCTATACAGCGCGGGGCGTTAGACACGGGGAAAGGAGGCGGCGGCGGCGGGGGCGGGGGCGGGGGCCCCGAGGACAAAGGGGCAGCATTTGGAAACTTTGGGGGGTGGTACGCGTAATCTCATCCCCCTTGTAACGTCTGTTAACAGAGATCGCGCCGCAGCTGGTCTACAGATTCATCGAACAGACAATGCAGCCCGGTCCATCGGTTTCTCTGAAATGCAGCGCCGCGGGTAATCCCACGCCGCAAATTTCCTGGCTGCTAGATGGATTTCCGCTTCCACAAAACGACAGACTCCTGATTGGCCAATACGTGACCGTGTACGGGGACGTAATATCCCACGTTAATATCACGACGGTGAAGCCCGAAGACGGTGGCGAGTACGAGTGCATCGCCAGCAGCCGTGCCGGCGAGGCGAGGCACTCGGCGAGGCTCAATATCTACGGTGAGTCAGCGCGAAAGTCAAAAGTCAGCGCGCAGTCGGGGGGATACGGTTTTTCCGGCCGTAATTAGAAATACCGCGGGAGCCGTACGATTACGATTTCGATACGGTCGCGGACACGGCGTTAATTAACAATAATGATTTTTACTCGGTCCACCCGGTTAATTATAATCGTTATGACGTTTCGATATTTAATTAATTATTTATCTCGAACGAAAACGTTGCTTCATCCCTGCGTATCAGATTGAATATCAAATTCGGAGTTTTCGGCAAATCCAAAGGGATCAAAATAGTCATTCTCTTGCACGACATATTAAAAATTTGTTCTATATATGTTTTTTTTTTTATTTTCTACGCGACTTCGTTTCCCTGAAATCGAGAGAGAAAGAGCGGGACTAGATTTCCTGCTGGAAATTTATAACTTCATGCTGTTTCGCGTGGCTGCAGCGTAACGAGCTTTACTGCTTTCTAATCTCAGGACTGCCATACGTCAGACCGATGTCGCCCGTTTCAGCGGTCGCGGGGAAGCAACTATATATCAAGTGTCCTGTAGCCGGTTATCCCATCGAATCGATAGTGTGGGAGAAAGGTAAGCATCGTGCGTCATTTCTGTTAATCCCCCCCGACCGAATAACGGGGAGCTTCCACGTACGTTTATTCAATATTTCCATTGCGGCGAAAGGCACGTTAAAATCTGCTGTCGATCCTTCGCATCGATTGATAATCCTTTTCGTAACAGGCGTGCTATTGCAATTTATCGGCGAATTTCATCGGATTTATCTTCGTATTTTACATTTGCAAAATTAATTTATGCGACTAAGGATCGCGCGCCGGAAAATGCGAAATATTTGCAAATATTATTATCAAGTATCCCAAATATTCTCGAACGCGAGCGTGCCCCTTTAATCGATGCCGAAATAACGTTGTTATCAGGGGACGTAAAACTGCCTACCAACATGAGACAACGAGTCGCCAACGGCACGCTGTTCATCGATACCGTGCAACGCAGCGCCGACGAAGGCACGTATACATGCACTGCCAGAAACAAACATAATTTCACGTCGCATCGCTCGGTCGAAGTACGTGTTCTAGGTAAGTAAACGTAGCCAATAGTTTCCGCATAATTTCCCCCGCGATATTGAGCACCGGAATTTAAAGCGTTCGTAAAATTAGCATTCGAAAATGAAGAGATCGCTTCACGCGCGCGCCCGCGCCCGCGCGCTTGCGAAATGAAACGATATGGTCTCTTTGCTTTCCAAAGAGGGAAAAAAAAAGGTATTTCGCACTCTCGTTATTGAGATAATAATTTTTTATGACCGTACTTTTAATTGCGATACAATCCTCTATATTTAATTAACGCAATTTTTATATACAATATACGATAATTTCATTGCCCGATGACGTACACGTAAAATGTATAATGCCTATTTTTATCAAGCTGTACAGTTTTTCTGAAATTAGGATCGACGGCGAAAAACCTCACGCGTAAGCTCTCAATGAAGATTCAGCTCAAAAAGTTTCGCTCTCATAATCTGTGTCGTTTTTGCAATTTGCCCCCGCGATGTCGAGACGCAATTATGGATATTATACTGGCGCACGTTAATATGCATTCTCCCTTTGTCGAACGTATTAAGCATCCATTGCCCGCGCGTCGCGCCCCATCCGACTGTGTGTATTAATTGTAGCCCGTTTATGCATAACACGCGCGGCATGCAACGTTTGACGCGCGCGTTGCCGAATTTATCTTTACATAATGTTTCTATTAGGTTCATCAAGCAAACTCTATGCGCGTTGTTTGACGTTGGGCAGGATTAATTAGCGCGGGACAACATCGGCCCCGAGACTTCGGTTTATCGCATTGCACATCATCGTCCATCGAAATACACGGTGTGCTTTTCGCATCGAAGATCCTATCGATTTATCGATCGCGCACGCGCGTGTGTGTTTGCAGCTCGCGAAACCGGAATGCCGAGCCGCGCGAAAATTAGGATGGAAAGTTTCGCGTTACCGAAGAAATATATAGTTTGACAATATTTTTTTTTTTATGTTGGAGGATCGCGGAGTGTAACACAGTTACTCTCTTTCGATTTTGATTGACCATTTATTTCTATATCGCTCGGCAATTACGTCGTATAATTTGGAAAATAAAATGTGAAAAGGGAGGATATACTGTTTAGGTTTCTGTGTCGAAATACGACGCACTGTGTGCAGTTTTTCAGCTCCGTCTCGCCCTGGACTCGAAGGCTTCCTCGAAATCGAGAGTGGATTCTTTCTCGAGAAGAACAATTTTATATGTATATGTATATACATTTCTTTTTTTTTTTATTGCAATACGAAACGCGCGCGCATTACGCACGTTATACAAATGTGATATATACATAACCCGCCCCGGAAATCGCGCTGAAATCAAATTAATTTTCATCAGCCGTTTGTTTTCGTTTAATATTTATAACATCGAATGTGTGTGAAACATTTCGGCAAAACACTGGTCGAGTTGCAGGTTGAAACACGATTGAATTAAATTGTCGTTTTGCGTTTCAAATAAAATTAGACGCGAATATTTCGCGCGAGATTGACGGATAGGAGCGTCATTCTTCTTCGTCGCCGCCCGCGGCGCGCTCCCTCGTCAAAGCGAATTCGCGCGATTTCCGGCGACGTTTCTTCCCCCCACCCCCCACGTGATACGCGTGGCGGGTGTATACGCCGCGCGTGCTGAAGACGTGTCCGGAAATGACCTATGCACAGAGAGCACAGCACCTCACTGCATCGCTCAAGCATTCCTCCTTTGCACGCGCTCGCCTAACTGCTCTGTTCTATTCCACCAGTATTTTTATGTACACTCGTGTGTTACACTCATGTACATAAAAATCCAGCTGCCACGTATGTACGTAACGTATATTGTACATTAGACAGACGACGCGACGTACTGCGTTGCAGATGTTGCACGCGGGGTATTACCGCAAAACGTCTTTCGATCGTAATGCCTCCCCCGTACGTGCGCGCGAGGGAGGAGAACAACGCGCGCGACTTTTTTCCCCATATAACGTCGTACAACGGGAAGTTCCCGCATTGAATTCGTAATACCCCGTGATGCGTGAAACAGTGTATAGAATTAAATTATATAGGTATTTAACGATAATTCCAACGGTGATCGCGGGATCTGTCAAGCTTTGCCGCGCGATGAAACATTGATTCAGCTAATAAACAAGCGTGTTGAAATGTTTCCTTTCAACTTCCGTGGCCAATCTGCCGAAATTTTCCATTAAGCGCGTTTGCACAACGCGCGTGTGCACGAAGTTTCCTCCGTTCTAAACACAGAGTTTACCGCGGAGATTGCGTCGGCAAGCTGAATATCCCGTCGAAAAGCACCGGCGCGATTGCCTTTCATTAAAATTGCACACGTTCTTTCTCTCAAACCCGCTGTCGATCTATAGACGTAACGAAACAATCGTCCTAAGCATCCCGCGTCGCGATATCGCATACGTTTGTCCGATCCGCGTTATTTGCAATGCAAATTGCGCGGAAAAATACTCGCTTGTCGTTTATAAATAAAGATAACAAAATTTTGTAACGGAGAACACACGTGTGACGTATTTATATAAGAAATATGCAGTCGCGCGCGTAAAGTCGAAATCACGCGAGAATTGCAATTACCTCTCGAATCCCGAGATCGACGGTATTTTCTCGCTTTCCCTCGCTGGCTGATGCACGCGCAAGTCGTTGATTTCCGCCGTCAAGACGGAAGTCGGAGAGCCGCGACGGGGAGATCGATTAATCTCGCTGCATCACAGCGCATCGAATCCCGCTGCCGTGCCGGTTTCTGACGTATGCCGTATCGGACGCGGAATTACTCCTTTACCTCCTCCTCCCCCCCTTCCCCCCGATCCGAGCCGCGTTGCCGCCGCTGGATCGCGCCGCTCTGAAAAATTGCTTTCCGCTCAACGGGGCGCATCTGGTGGCGGCGCGGAGAGCGACGATTACGACCGTTTATCCCTTCACTCATCTCCCGACCACCGACCGCGATCCCATTTCCCCTCCACCCTCCCCCTCCCGACGATGATATGTCCCGAACATCAATATCGTGATTCTCTAGATCTGAACTGCTTTGATGGAATGCCACCTTGTCTGTATTGTTCTTTTCAGTGCCACCTAAAATCACGCCTTTCAGTTTTGCTCGCGATTTAAACGTAGGGGACCGTACTAGCGTACAGTGCGTAGTCGTGACCGGCGACCTACCACTGACATTCACGTGGCTCAAAGATAACGTCCCGATTGAGACGGTCAGGACGACGTTGCCGTCGTCGCAGGATGCGCCGTCGGGCAGCCGCGGTCGGTCGCCGGCCGGTCCTGGGATCCGGGACACGATGATTAACGGGGGCCCCAAGCTAAGGGGCCCCGCCACCATGACCGCCTCCGGCCCCGGGCATGACGAAGCGTCCTCCTCGTCCTCCCAGAGAAAGAGCATTACCATCGGGATACACGACGCTTTTACCAGCGCCCTGAGCATTAGCACGATCGCACCCGCGCACAATGGCACGTACACCTGTCGCGTGACCAATGGCGCTGCAACCGTCGCTCATTCTGCACTCCTTCACGTCAACGGTAAACGCACACCGTTGGTGTAATTCTACGGCCGTGTTCCGGAATCGGTATATATACTTCGCGCCCGGTTACGAGTTACGAGACAATCACGCGCCGCGGCAATCTTTTTTTCTCTTATCTTTCCTCTTTTCTTCTTTCCTTCCGCGCCTCTTTTCTAGTCGCGCGTCACGATCGAGAGACGCACCCGCGACGTCTCCCGACGCCAAATACCGCGGCATCGTATTTCGGAACACGGAGCACCCCGGTCGACGCTCATCGGGATGCCAACAACGACGTCAAGAAGGGAGGGGGGGCTCGAGAGACGCGGATGGATTCGCGCCACGTCTTGCGGAATAAGATCGCGTCGACGACGAGAGCGGGTTATCATTGAGATTCGCGAGCCGAGGCGTTGGTCGTGATAGGACCGGACTGGCAATTTTCCAGTTCGTTGGCTGGTACGACGACGATGGAAAGTAACTGATTGATCGGCACGTAGGGAAACACCGGTGCCGCGCTGGCCATCGTTTGTGCCCTCCGCCCCGACGCCCCGCGCCGCGACGATCGATCAATCAGCGCGCGTCCGACCTCGCGCGATGCGTACCGTAATCAATTTTGTTTTACCTGAAGAAAAAAGGGGCACTCGGGATAAATCGCTGACGGCTTTGGGGGATGCAATTCTGCAAAGAGGATCTTCGCGGGGCGTGTGTCGTCCGTTCGTTACATCGTCCGCGAAGAGAGAAGCCTCGTCGTTGTTCGTCGACCGTTTGAGCGCCGACCGCATTTCCGGCTCTCGTCCGCGATGATCTTCGATCGCCGATCTCTCCGAGATTTGGAAAGATCATCCCGACGTGACCGTTTCTGCTACACGCTAAATCCTAAAACTGCACACTGTACCAACGCGCCGGATCGGTGATTCGTATTCCACCCCAGAGTGTTCGAAAAAGGACTTGGAAAAGAAAAAAAGAATACAATGAAGTCCCATTGGCGCAAGCACCGATTCGGCATGTTGCCAGCTTTTTCTCAGATTACTTTCGATTTTGAAGTTATTCTCTCTTTCTTTCATTCTTTCTCGTCCTGCACGCAGTTTTCTCTTTGCACGCCCATCTGCACGCTTTGATCGAGTTTTCCTGCAACCACTATCGATACCTATGTGTGTTATATGTACTGTATATACAATCTTGGCAATGTCTTTGGCTACCCCTCCCCCCACGTATTAGCGTTATATGAGCGGCCCGGAGTATACTTGTCCAACCTACATTTGTTTTGTTCTTTCAAGCGTCATGATTTTTTTATCAGAAAAAGATCAAGCAACGACAGTAAAAGAATCAGAATATATTTCTGTACCTTAGAGGTAAAGGTTCGTATCTCCATTGTTGAATTATGAATTCAGAGAAAAACGAGGTTTAAAGTTTTTAAGTAAGAAAATGGTGCACTGAGAAAAAAAATTTGTCAATCCCAAGAAATATTTAGTCCGATACGTTCAACTAAACATTTTAGTTAGTTAACTAAACATTAGTTGAATTAATTAATTCTTGATTAAAGAAACGAAATAAATTATTAAAACAACTAATATTTAGTTAACTAACTAAAATGTTTAGTTGAACGTATCGAACTAAATATTTCTTGGGATTAACAATTTTTTTTCTCAGTGTGTGTTTTTTAGATATAAAATAAAAGTAGCTTGTGATTTATTAAGTTTATAATATATGGTACAACTGCCAATAACACACTGACCAAAATTAAAGGACTATGAAAAATGTTCAATATGACTTTTTCTTAACATTGTATCTTAGGAACGAGTAATAATAGACGTAAGATCCTTTAGCATTATACAATTCAAGCTCCTGGTATATTAAAAAATGTATTAATTCCATTTTGACAAAAACTGGAAATACGATTCTTTGCCTCTAAGGTACAAATTTATTTTAGATAAGTGAAGAAAACACGTTTTTTTTACATAAAAATACAAATAAAATATATTAAACAGTTGGACATCTTTTAGCCGCTTGTATACACGTATTTATTATGGTATCTACTTCTTAGACACAACACACGGACTGTGACATCGAGAGGTTGCGAAAGAGCGCAGGAGCTCTCGCACGCGAGAACGAGCACGAAGCGAGAGAGATTTTTCGTCTCGACGAAAGTCTGAAATCTCGATGTCGCAGCGAGACCGTAAAGTTACCGTACTGGTTTTTCCTATTCGCACAGGTGTATGCATCGTCCAGCATTGGTATTCAAGAGACACGAGTAATGTTTTGACTGAATATATTACATTTGTCTATATTTCTCCTATAGTACTCCACACACATATATATATATATACACACGGAAATCGCTGTTAACGACATTTCTGCGATATCCCGTAGGAGACGTATATTTTATACGTTTTTTTTCCACGAATGGCATTATACACTCTGTTACTCATTACTGTGTTGTATGATATCACGTTTTGAGCGTTTTAATGACAAAGTCATCATTTTATTAATGTAGCAAAGAGTTTTATGATAATGTGTTTAAGCTCGAGGTATATCATATATATACTTGTGTAACGTCGTTTTTACCATATATTGTTACGATATGATTATGAAGACTGGTAGTGATATTTGTATCCAAGGGGCATCCGACGCGAGAGCTCTCTGAAATTTTCGTCGAAGAAATATGGTAGATCTGCATGCGTAAATTTCTATCGAGGAGAAAAAATGGAAATCTGGGGATCTGTGTAATCTGGGAAATGGAATCACGGAACGGATCGCGTCGTTTCGTGACGTCAATACACCCAGAGATCTCTCTCGTCCTTAGATCTTTTATTATCCACATTTGAAATTCCTCTATCGGGTAGGGCTCGGTAAGTAAGTCTGCGATACGCAACCGAGACAAAGGAAAAGATAAAGGAAAGGAGCGTACATCTCCGAAGGAGGGAAAATGCGTGTGCAGGTGTCTCATGCCGGATGGGCGATCGTTATGGCGCATCTCGCCAGGCCAGGATCTCGCGGTTCGAGCGACAGCGAGGTCCCCCCGTGTGCGCGCGACGCACGTTTTCGCGTGGGAATTTATTGTCGAACGGAGAAGCGGGGCAGATGCGTTCTCGGTCGCCAAGTTTCCACGCACCGCGACATTCGCGCGAAACAATTTATTAATGTTCCCCTCCGTCATTTTGCCTGGGGGAGGGAGGGAGGGAGGGATGCGCGAGAAAGGAGGTGCGGGTCGGAGCTTATTTCCAACTTCGCCCGGTTTCCTCATAAAGACACATCGGCCGACATTAACAGTTATGCTCGCTCGTAAATGTTCATTTCCCCCCAAGCTACACCGCCCGGCGTTATGCTCTCGGCGGGCGCGTTACGTATACGTACGTAACGCTACTATCCCGATATTTATGGCCGTGCCACAATTTTCCGCGCGCGGACCTTGCCACGCACGGTTGCGGTGCGAGGAAACGCGGTCGCGCGCCGCACCTGTCCTTCCCGCACGAGGTGCGGAAAATCACGCGGCGGAATGGATCGGAATAAATGGAGGTCGGAGTTTATCGAGTTTCCGCGATGGTTACCGCCAGGGGATTCTCCTACGCGCGTCCTTGCGGGTCACCGCTATCGAACGGCTGGAAGAATAAACCGACGCGACAATGCGTCAAAGGTATACGCACGAGCCGCGTGACTTCGTCCTGCGACTTGGGGCGTCGAGACGTCGTCTAATCGAATTGCGCCGCGACCTGTTAACAGGTAAAATATTAGCCAACGACAAATAAGGGAGGATGAAATGCGGTTGTTATACATATGGTTCCCTCACGGTAACGTTGCATGCGTTATACGGTGTCCCCATTTTCGCAAAACGCGCGATCAATTGTACGTATGCACAAGATACGCGATATCGCAAAAAGACGCAAAAAAAAAAACAAATTCTCGATCGATGATCGCGCGCCTAAGGCGCGGCAAAAAAAAAACGTCAGCGCAAGACCGCAAGGGGTGCACTACTCTCCATTATCATGTCACAACGTAACGTTTATAGTTCCGCCGCGGATCTCGCCATTTTTTTTCGGAGACGGTGTGATGGAGGGACAGCGGACACAGCTTATGTGTACGACGAGCCAGGGTGACCAGCCGTTCAACATCACGTGGTTGATGGACGAGAAACCGATTCAGGTCAGACCGAGCGACGGTGGTACATCGGTGTCGTCGGTCCAGACCGTCGCCGCCGCCGCCGCTGCCGCCGCCGCTACCGTCGAGACCAGCAACGGCATACAGATAAGCGACTATCCGCCGTTTTCCAGCATCCTGACGATAAATAGCGTCAGCGCTAGCCACAGCGGCAACTACACGTGCCAGATCAGCAACGTCGCTGGCCTGGCCGAGCACTCGACCAGCCTCTCAGTCGCTGGTTGGTGTCCTGAGAAAAACTGATGTATAGTCGTAAGAAAACTGTGTACATAAAGCGTCCACAAATAAGAAACCTTCCTTCTTCGCTATCTCCCAATCCTTCTCTCTATTTTTCTGTTTGTTTATCCCTCAATCTATCTACGTATCTATCTCTCTCTCTCTCTCTCTCTTTCTCTCTTTCTCTCTCTTTCTTGCTCTCTATTTTTTGTTTTCTCTCTTTCTCTCTCTTTCTCTCTCTTCTCTCGCACCATTGTCCCACTTTTCTTATGTATAGGGGTGTATACACGTGTATGTATACGCATATATGTACATATATGCGTGTACATATATGTTGAACAGGTATACACAGTTCGTATCACAGCGCAGAATTCGAAGGAACGTCGAGCAAGGTTCGGTTTTCTTTTTTTTTTTATTTAATCCGCTGTGTTATCCGGGTTACTCGGACGACTTTTCCGAGCCGTTGATGACATCCCTCGAGAAGGTACGCGCAGCACGAGTCCCCATTCGCCGGATCGTAATCTTATATGTTAGTATCTGATTCCGCCAATTTGAAACACTCTTCGTTTTCTGGAAAAGTTTCTTCTTCGATAGCCGTAAGTTGGATGAATCTTAAAAATCTATTTCACTCTTTCGAAAGAGCAAAGTTTTATCGTGACATTTGTAAAAATCAAGCTGTTTGAAATTGCGTGTATGATGCTCGAAAAGGATTCGCGTTGAGAACCAATCTTTAAATATTGAAAAATGTTTAAATATTTCGACAGGTATGAATCAGGTGTATAGATATATCGAGGGAATATAAATATTTCACGCAGCAGTTCATATTTCATGCAATACGATGCTAATTGTGAGCAACACAATAGTCGAATATCATATTTTTTTAAAATTATTCTCACACTTGTTTCAAGAGAGATCCAATTTACATGAGAAAAGAAAAACAAGCAATTGTATTAAAATCTATCGAACTTGGATTAGTCATTTGGATTAATCAGAAAACTAGGAAGGCAATTGATCAGAAAATCCAGCTGCGGATCGATATCTGAAATAGTTTTGAGGATTAATTGTTAATGGGTTTCGCCGGATTTAGTTCCTAGTGGTCTCACACTCGCTGGGCGAGCGATATTTTATTCATTTCCATCCATTTCGACCCAAATTCTATAGAACATCAAAAGATTCGTACATTTCGTATGTATACCCGGCTCCACGTATTACCCCGCAGCCCGTAGCACGTAATGGCGTCTGCTCTCCTAATGCGTATAAAATACGACAAGATTGCTAGGTTTTCGACATCTGAAAGCCATTAAAGATTTTCCAGCGAATGTCGCGCGGCAAAGGAATTTCCTCAAAGCGAAATACGATCCTTTAACCTCAGCAGAGAGGTTATACACGGCGCGTAACAAATTGGAGGACGAATGTGCAAAACTGTAGTTTTTCAAGAATAAACATCAAAGGAGTAAGTAACAATGGTAATTGGGCATTCACATCCATAAAAAAAAAACAAAATTGATGAAATTAATTTCTATAAATTCGAGGTAAAAAAAAAAATGACGGATAAGGTTTTAAACGTCTTGTCTGCAACGTTATGAATCTTTTACAATCAAATTTCTCGCTCCGATTATCCGTATATATTCTTTGAGAGTACTTTGAGAGTCGTATTATAGGGTACATGCCAGACTTTCGTAATATTTGTCAAATGGAACGCTACGTGCTTTCGAGTTCGCTTTGTGTTCATCATGCAACGAGTGTACTATACTGCACTTTTCAGTTTCATGGTACTACCTTTGCCGCCACGGCGCTTACGATCAGCATATACGTATGTATATATTCATTTCAACGCGATCTTTACGTGTACTGATATTTTTCGTATTATTTCTACTTGATCGCGTTACGTATATCCTGTGCAATTTACGTATGGATGCGTATTACTTATATCCGGTTGCATTCCTTCTATTCCGCCGTACAAGTATCCTGTACTACTATATATTTGGTCGTACTACTTATTCAGCCGTATCGTGTCCGTTGCTACTTTTACGCGCCGACGGACGTACTACACATGTTTGGTTGTACTACTTGCACGCGGCCATGCCAAATACATCCGTTACTACTTACGCGCCAACGTCCTACATATGTCTGGTCGTACTACTTGCACTCGGCCACCCCAAAGATGTCCGTTACTACTTACGCTTGGATATGCTTCATATATCTGGTCGTACTACTCACGTAGTTTGTCTTCACGTTTGAAGCATCGAGTTCGAAGGGAGCAATTCGGCGAAAATACCCATTAATTGTCCTCGTTAATCGCTGAAATGTTTTTTTTTTTTAAGCGCATTAAAGACGAGATTGGGACGGCAGAGAAAGGAAAAAGGTCGACAAGTCCGAAATCGCACAGTCGCGCTCTATCGAAAGCAATATAATACCTGGCATGGTGCCGCCATATCCCGATTTCTTTCGTTTATATCTTCGAGGATAGTAGCTCGATAAAATTTTCATTTGCCGTTTGGAAATCGAGGCTCGACGCAAGCGGGGAATGCTCCGACAGATGGAAATCGTGCAGACGACAGATGTATCGCCGACTTTACTTGTTTGCATGCTCGTCAGATAATTCGGGAGATAATTAGATTTTCACGAGGTATCACGTTATTAGAACGGGAACGGTTCTATTTGCGGAAATTTTAACGAGGGCGATATCTTTCGATAGCGAAGTAATTCAACAATAGCACACCCGGCCTATCCCAGAGTACGTTGATCCGGTGTGCCGGGGTAAGGCCCAATATAAAATGTATTGACTCTTGATATAGTTCCCTATATTCCGTTACGTTTTCCACAAGCAGTATCGCCGAGATCGATGTAGACCTCGAGAAATTGAGATTATATATTTCAGTCTTGAGCGTAGAAGTATTATATCCACGTGTATTCAGATTTTTTTTAAAGGACGTTTCCGCGAATGTTACACTAGGTAGAGTATCGTAGCGAGTTGTGATATTCGAGACGTTGTGCTAATGTAATGCAACAATTGTTTATGACACGGGTGTGCATAAGCATGCATTCGCGTAGTTAACCTGTTTCTGGTTTTATACAATTCCCCCTTTCCCCGGATTTTTCTCGCGAGAGCGACTTGGAATGACGATGGAAGAATGTAAAAGTGATACTCCTCCTTACCTACGTGTCTTTCTATTTTCGTATCATTACGGTACATTGCCACGGTATATCGTTTGCGTTTGTCGTTGTCTGGGAAGCATTTTATATTACATCCGTCTTACCAGCTCTGTTTACTTGGAATGGTGCTTGCGTTGTTACGTTCCTTATGATAATGACTAACTTTGCATTTTTTGCATGATATTACGTTCCATATACTCGTACTATATTATGTGTATTATATTTTCTCGACATATATTTATATAGTTCAATTTATACTAACTACTCTCATGTATTTTAGACGGACAATTTTTCTTTCGTTATTAAAATACCTCTCTTCCCCTTTATATTTTCCCTTTATCGTATATTCTATGATTTACATAGATTATTTAATTAGAGAATCTTTCTCTTTTTTTTTTTATGTAGGTTTAGTACTAATTTTTCTCTCTATCAAAGGATGCATGCTACCTTTTAATTTTTTTTAATCCTAAATTATTATTTCCTTGATATACATTTAACATTGCTTGAATTCTTAATGAAATTAAACGTAGTTAATTGCGGAAAGAACCATTCTCGTTTATTTTATACATAACATATATACATAACATCGTCAATTCAAGTAATTTAGTCGTAGCATTAATGGATTCCGTAGTTATAACACTATTACAATTTTCAGCAAGTCCGTGTAAGTATATAATAATCTAGTTGAAAGAAAGAGACGCATGCATTATACAATTACTAACACATTAGGAGAACATTAATTTTAGTCATTGCCGTTTGCCGTTGGTATTCGCCACCGTTTATATCGCAGTAAAGTATCGATCCGATATTTGAATATATAGGGAATGACTGTTCAAATAAATAACCTGTCATATCATATATATTTTTAGACTGAACTGATAAAAGATAAAATCGTGGCTGGGCTGTGAAATGAAAATCGATACCATTTGACGGTTTTACATGTTATTATCTTTAGGAAATAACGGGATAACGTGGGGGATAAACCTGCGTATTGCTCTCGATATTCTGCAAATTAAATTAAAAGGAATTTGTAATAAATTTGTAATATAGCAATGATTACACATCGATGTACGTTGTTCTTGATGCTTTTAGCCGTCATGATTGTTCAGTTACAAAAGTGTATAGGATCTTCGTAACATGCGCACGAGCGCGCCTAACGCGTTGCAAAT
>NW_020217899.1:0-1283 GCF_003070985.1 Temnothorax curvispinosus | reverse complement strand
ATATTTCAATAGAGACCAGTGCTACTGTTCCTACTGCTGTGATAGAGAAAGATGACTCTGATGACTGTATTATAGTCAGTCATATAACTGACTATATTCCGACAGCTGATGAGATGGCAAGTCGCAGAAGAGTCATTGATGGTCGTAATATATCTCTTTCTTCGGTGAAAGAAAATGTCTTGCCTCAAAACAGTCAATTAGATGACGATTAATTGGATTTATTCTTACGCGTTGTGACAGAAACTTCTTGTTTCGAAACACAAAGCGTACATTACCTACAGTATCAACAATTAATTATAGCTACTTGTAGCAAAAGTGTACAAATAATAGGAGGCAAATGTACTGGTCACTGGCGTTGTATCTTTTTTGATGGAATTAAACTTTACGTATATGACAGCATACCGGGCTGTACATACAGTAGAATGTCATCAATAGAAAAAGAATATATAAGCGCTCGTTTTCCACAAGTAGTACCTACCGACATAAGCTTTGAAAAAGTTCAAAGACAACCGGATGTTACGTCTTGTGGAATATTTGCTGCGGCTTTTGCAACGGATGTAGTCTTAGGCAGAAATCCTTGCAAAGAAACATATTCCAATGATGTTGAATCTATGAGACGACACTTTGTCACTATCGTAGAAAACCGTGAACTGTTGCCTTTTCCGAGAAAGTAAATGTTCTTTGAATTATATTATTTCAAAGAATATTGTAATTATGCTTTCATATGGAAATTGCACACTCCAGAAAGCATGTGTGATAAAACTGTTAAAAAAAAGAAAAGTGCACAACTTTATACATGTATTTTATATGTATTTATGGAATTACGGTTTAACAAAAAAAAACAGTTTGCCTATCTCGTAGGCAAACGGGAATGGAGAAACGATAAAAAATATTTGGTTGCGTTTCACAGAAATGGGCGATGGAGGGGCTCATTCCATATTGTCAAAATTGTCAGAGGCGTTTATCGTGGGCTGGCTATTTTTTACTTACTGCTAGAGGCGTTAATCGTGGGCTGGCTACTTTTTATTTACTGCCAGAGGTATTTATCGTGGGCTAGCTATAATTTATTTAGGCGTTCATCGTCAACTGACAATATTTAATTTATTGCCAGAGGCGTTTATCGTGGGCTGGATAGTACAAATAATGCCACAATCAAGGCCACAATCGTTGTTTATGAGCTGACTAGTAAAAACAAATTATCAAAGGCATTTGTTGTGAACTGATTGTGTTATATGAAAATGCTACAGGCATATATCATACGTACAATTTTCATAAAACGCTGT
>NW_020217898.1:0-22481 GCF_003070985.1 Temnothorax curvispinosus | reverse complement strand
GACAACGATGACCGAGACTACCTAGTCATCGACATATCGACAGATGATGACGACGACGACGACGACCCAGATAGAAACATGTCTGCATTGTTGCTGCCATATTACCGACAAAATAGTATGTGTTGCCGCGACAACGACTACCGCGACGCTGAGAGCAGAACATAAAATAATACCAGAGGCAAAACTAAATGATTAGCAAAGTAGCAAAAAATCACAATAATTTATGGTAGATTAAATACAAATTTTTTAATATATTAAATTGTTCAAAATAGTATCATCAGTGATCTGTAATGTATAAAAAGTACTGCTCTATGCACATTTTAATTTTACATTATCGTAAAATACCGATTTCACTACAAATATAAGCAATTAAGATTCCACAAAGCTACTCCTTATCACTCAGAAATAAATCGATGGAAAAGTAGAAATGGACGATGATCAATTTCTTTTTTTCACTGTCTTATCTGTCCTGCTCGCGATAAGCGGCGATTCGGATTCGCGATCGTTAATGGACGATACGAAGGTGGGTGCGCAAATCGCTTGATAAGGATTTTCTTATCCGTTGTCACGGCCGAGTGTATTTTCAGTATCGGTTTCCCTTCGGTGACAGATAGCAGATGCCCGCGTGTTCCGCTCACGGAAAATATTGCCGTCGAGCAGTGCGTTCCACGAGAAAAAAGAAAGGAAAATCGGTGAGTAAAAGAGGCAGCAAACAGAGAAAGATGTTAATGACTAATAATATAACAGAGCGTGATAATATCGGACGTTTCCTCCTTTCAATCACGCGGTAATTGATCATCGTTGTCAACGCGGTAAAATCGTTGTCTTCCTCTCTTTGCTATTTCATTTTCATTTGTTTAATTGACGTGTCGGGCCAACCTGGTTTACCTCTGTTACAGCTCGAACATTATTCACGTCTCTCTATTATACATCTCTATTTTTTGTTCATAAGTTGAATAATCTGTGTGAGTTGATTAATCGCTTCTGAAGAAGACTAAGTACAGTTGAAACGTCCGAGTTAATTTATATTTTGTATACGAATAAACTGGAATTTTAAAACCTACATCCTGTTTATTATTTGATTTTGGCCGGTTCTTATCATTCATCTGTAGCTTAGCTTATAACGAGGATTCCTTTAATTTTGATTAATCTAGTTAGCAATTGTTTTATTTTTTTTTTTCAAGATTATAATCCCGCTTGTAATGTAGAAGAGCAAAAATTTATTTCCACTATTAAATCATTGCTGCTAATTAAAATAGTTATTCGTTTCTTATAACATTTAATTTTACTTTCTAAATCACTTTATATGCGCGTTGCCATAACTCCCGTCTACTTGTCATGTATGCAATAAAAATGTATCTTTTCCATACATGAATTATTCAAAAAAGCGAATTTGTTTACAGTGCATGCCGCATGAACAATTGCCTAGACGATAGCGGAGAACTACTGCAGGCGGATCGAATTCGATTTCGATTTTGGTGGGCGATATTGTGTCGTGCTGAATATTTTGTACTTAGTGATAAGGAAGAACACAATAAATGTACGATAAATATGAAGTGCGTGTTTCCTATCGGAGTGTAAGTGTGAATATAAAGAGAGAAAGCAATTGACTAAGTGGCACGTTTCTTTTCGTTGTTAAAATCACGTGCGTCCACTTTGAACGTTGACAATTCGACGAAATGGTAAGAAATTTTCACGTTATGTGCGAGCGCACATTTCTTGTTTGAGAAACTATCCTCGCTTAAAATTTTTTATTTTTTTTAAATAAATTTAGAATAAGAATTTAGTTCTATACAAATTTCAGTTTGTATTATCTTATCTGCACAGAGTTTTAATTACCGTTATCATTTTTTCGATGAAAGTAGATTCCAAATACGATAAATGATATGTAAGCTCTTCATCTTCTCGAAAAACTCATTCTTCACTCACGTGTACTATAATTTATAAATATTCACGAGGGCATCAAACTTGAATTTCTTCAACAATGACATTGCAATAGCATTACGTAACATTAGCACGCCGTATCGACTTCTTCTAATTTAAGATGCGACTAACAACAGCCATGTAACAATTCCGATAACCGGAGTTCGTTCCCCGAATGAACAAGAGCTTAATTAAAGACACCCGATGCGCCTAAAGTCAATCCGATAAAGACAGACGTTTATCAGTACGCTTATCAAACACTCCTTCAACTTCAAACCACTTCAAACCGATATCTTCAGATTTCATGTATAGGATAAGTCCGAGGCACTCTATATTTGGCTTAAAGAAATTTCCGAGTGTGATATAACGAATGTTCAATGTTAAGGCAAAAATAATAAAGTCACTGTTAGCTAGTAATGCAAATAAAATTTAAACCGTTAATAATTGTGGCCTCTGTTCGAGGTGTAAATTCTTTCTGCGTGTGTATACCGACGATCGTTAGCGCCTCCCTGGCTTAATCAACGTTTGACTCTAGTCCAATGTCGTGCGTCCTTGCACTCGTATCTAGGAAGTCTTCCGGAAGCGCGATAAAAACGAAAATGTGATGTGGAATTGTTTGAGTAAAGTAATTCTTTTGTGCGCGACGCAAGAAAGAGCCGAATATGGCCTCCTGGTGAGTGAGCTACGCGCAAATCCGATAATCAGAATTAGTCGTAGGTATAATTGCTATTATTATTAACTAAATGGATAGTGACAATTGACAATTGACCCTATAGACGTTCTAAAGCAACAGACAACAATTTGCGTTTGGTTTTTCTTTTTACGATACATTTCACGCTATAAGTACATTTTCTCACAATATACGTCGTTTTACACAATAGATATCGTTTTCCCGAAAAAAAAGTTTCTAACATGGCAGAAACATGGGACTAATCAGTCATCAATCTTCATCGCGATTGCCATCATGCTATCGTGCTCGTTCTTATAAATAATCTTGCTACCGGTCGCTGGCGCAGCCGAAGCAGAGCGGCCACCGTACTTGATGTCCTCCAATGGAATGCCCAAGGCTAAGGCTATCCTATCTCTCACATAACAATAAGCGCCTTGATTCCTGTGCTCTTCTTGCAGCCACATGATCTGTATATACAAAAACATAATCCGAAACTATTCTTCTATCGTTGCCAATAATCGAGCATCTTCAAAGAAATAAATGCTCGTTAATTTTAAGACTACACCCTACATTTTTACGGACCCCATACTTGGTTACTCAGCTCTCTCAGACACAGCTAAATATTTTTGTATGTAACTCTAATGAAAATGCATATTTCTCAACAAATGTTTTTAAGAAAAACGCCACAGACTACATAAAACTAAAAAATTAAGAAACGTACGTAGAGTATTATATCTAAATTGAGACCTGCTTACTAAAGTATAAAATGCAAACGTCTAAAAAAGAATATTTCAAGAATGCTAGCGATTTGAAGATTTCGCAGACCTATGGGGTGTAATCCTAGAATTAAATACACAACAAGTACATTATAATCAAAAACTTCTCACTTTTGCTCGCGGATATTTTGCCATTTCCGCTGCGAACAAATGATATGGAAAAGGACAGAGTTGTTCAATTCTAATAATCGCTATCTTATCTTCTAACTGTCGTTCCTGTCGTTCGACGATCAGATCGTAGTATACTTTCCCGGTACAGAGTAACACCTTCTTCACGATTCCGGGGTTCGCGGAAGGATCCGGTATAATATGTTTAAAGCTCGTACCAGGTCCCATCTCTTCGAAATTCGATATCGCCATCGGGTGACGCAACAATGATTTAGGGGTCATAATAACCTAAATAGTATTTATGCGATAAACTAGATAAGCAATTATTACAATGGACAAAAATTTGGGAAACGATTTGTCATGTGCGACGTCAGATGGGTTTTTAAAATTTAGGTCTTTAAAATTTTAATTAAACTTTAGAAGTGGATTTGATTAAACATCTTAAAAAATTCTCCCGACAAAATTAATTCGATGTAACAATCGAGTCGTCAACAATCACGCATTCATGCGATAAAAATGGAAGGATTAGCATTATAGGCTTCAAAAACAACATAAATTGCGACTTGGTGGGATGTAAACGTTCGATGTGGCTAGTTTTTTGCTATCGCATTGTAATTTAAATTTACGTCAGTAAAAAGTGGAAGAAATGGATAATGTTTGATGAATATTCTTGAGTATGACTTCAGTATAGTCAATTCGCGTCAATAAGCAAACACGTGCTGGAAAATCTTACCGTTCATTTTCACGCAATGAAATATTTCGCGATCTGTGTGAAACGATCTAATGTGTCGCACTTGAATGCAGAGAATATTTTCAGATTCAATTTTACAGGCTAATATTTCCAAAAATACCGAACTTAAAAAAAAGTATTACAAGCAGAAGTTACGAGGAAAATATTTAGCGATAAATTTTAGTGATATACTGTTTCCATATTCCTCAAAATTATTAATTATTATAACATTGAACGGTTGATTCGTTCGATCACATATTTAAATAAATTTTTCGACATAACATTGTAAAAAGAAGAAAAAAAGAAAATGTAACAAAGAGTATACACTATCAGATCTGTTTTCGGTTAGTGATAAATTCAGTTATAATTATTTTATTTAAAAAGTAAAAGCACTCTGCGTAGATAAAACATTTTGCATAGATAAAGATTGAACTAACCAACGGTTTGCGGAACGGCATCAATATCTGTCGACGCAGAAGATGAAACAGATTGGCAGGTGTCGTGGGATTGCAGACGATCCAATTTATTTCGAAAATCTGTCTCGTCATGATTTGCTCGACGGTCTCACCGGTGGGAGCACCGGGCTCCGTTCCGGGCACGTGAGTACCCTCGTCGTCGCACAGCTGAAGAAATCTTTCCAATCTGGCGGACGAGTGTTCCGGTCCCTGAGCCTCCAAACCGTGCGGCAGCAACAGTACCAATCCTACCTGTCTGCCCCATTTGGCTTGTCCGGAGCATAGCAAGCAGTCTAGTATAACCTAAGGAGCAATTTAGAGTCACAGGCGGCAGACATTCTTATAAAATATCGCGATTATTCTTTCGGAATATACAATACGAATCGCGAAGATCGATGCTCCATTTAATTTTAACTTTAACTAGAAATTTAAAGGAAAATTAAACTTATCAAAATACTTGATATTGGAAGTCAAAAGTTAATAAAGTAAGAAAATCAAACTTTCTCGCTAAAGTGAGAAGGCCGTAATTTATCATTAAAATTACCTGACAGGTATTGGCAAAGTCGCCGAACTGTGCTTCCCAGAGTGTCAGAGTATTATGATTGTACGCTGAGTATCCCAGTTCGAACCCTTTTTTCATCAAAAATTCATAAGATATCAATTATCGTAAATCACCGTGAATAATTCAGTCAAATAAGACTCTAGCACGCGCTAATCTCAATACATCTCAATACTATATTTATTTTATTAGCTAATACTACAAATATAATATTGTACGCCTGCCTCGAGTTTACTGTTAAACTTTCTCGAATGTAAAAACTTAGCAGTTTACTGGAGCTTGCTGGATAATTGCCTAGATTTCAAGGTTGCCGGGCTATTGACGTTCGAGGAATATAATAAACGGATGTATTATCGATAAGACGTGAATAAGATAGGCGCGTAACAGGAATAGATAGCGTTATCGACACGTATACTGTGACACAACAGCCAGCTAGTGACTAGCTAATTCCTCCTTACCGCACACGCCGTATTCCGACAGTGACGAATTCGTGACGGTGTACAGAGCCTGTCTCGGGAAGACGTCGCGCAGGATGTTCTTGTAGAGCTTGTCTCTGCTCTGATCGTGAATGATGTGTATCCGTTGGGTGAAGGTGCCACGCTCCACGTCCTGCCCGGACAATCTGACATGATGACCCTCCTTCAACAGGCTGAGGAAGGCCAGGCACTCCCCCATCGCCCAATCGACCTGTCGAGACTCCATGAGTTTCGCTCGCCTGTCCATCGCCCTCAGCACCTACGCGTTCGATAGACAGATCAAGTCCGAACAGTAATCGATCGAAAACTTGTTTCGCCTTTATGACCTCAGCTAATCGGCAAATTTTATGAAAGAGAGATACGAGCTCGAAATTTCACCGAAGATGCATGATTTCTGAGACAAATTAAACGGATAATTTGTCAGTCGCAGATTGGACATTTCTATATAAGACAGGAAAATTAATCCATTTTGCTTCCACGGTGAAACGTGTATGCAGCTAACTTGAACATGCGCCTCGATATCCTTCGGGGGAGTGGATATAGCACTGCATATCGTCTTAATGGTCGCGATATCGATACCGGTTGGCGGTATCTTGTTTTTCGGAGTCTGATTCGAGAAGAATTCGGTCCAGGGCAAGTCGTGCCAGTCGCTCATTTGCATCGAGCTGATGGTCTGCGCTTTTCTGAATTCTTCCTCGCAATGGCTCACGTACTTTTCTATTTCCTACGCACAAAGAAAAATTGTGCGTGCATATATGCGTAACGGATTAAACCGGCAGGATTTAAAGCAGCTAATTATAGTCTTTCTCAACCTCCTTTGCGAAAGCTTCCGTTATCACGCCCTCCTTAAGCAGTTTGTCGGTGTATATGAATAGAACACTGGGGTGATTTTTTATTCGTTTATACATGAGCGGTTGAGTTAACATCGGCTCGTCCATCTCGTTGTGACCGTTTCTTCGGTATCCAACAATGTCCAATACTACATCGTTATGAAAGGTAGCCCTGATATAACATTAGTAGTTAGTAAAGCTTTGTTAATTCTTTATTGATTCTCTTTTGATTATTTCAATCATAATTCTTATATTATTAAATAAATTTTACATTTTATTGTAAATAATTTTCAATTTTTACTGCAGGAATAGATTATTTGCCTAATTTAAATAAGTTTTTTTTATAAAAAGAAATGTGTAAGAAATCGTTATTTATTGCAATGTTTTAATTTTTACCATAAAACTTGTTATCTAATTGTCAAACAAATTTTTATAATAATTTATTTAGCATTTATACTAATAAGCTTCTATTCCTTAAATAAAACGCTTGAGATTAAACAATTAAAAAATTAAAGAACATAATCATAAGAACATAAAGAACATAAATCAACAGCCAAAACACAGAATCTTTTAAAGTAACACGATAAAAACTGAAAAATGAATAGTATCATAATTTACCGATATTCACTGGCCACCTTACTGCAATAAGTAGCTAAATCGGGATCATCGGCATGTATGTGAAAAATGGGAGCGTTAACGACACGTGCGACATCCGTACAATGCGCACTGGATCGTGAATATCTTGGATCAGTTGTAAAACCAATCTAGAATTATTAATATATATATATTTAAAATAAATTATCCTCTTCTGCTAACTTTACAATTGTTGAAGGTTTTATTTAATATCTTATCAATTATTTAATAACTTGATGTGTAAAAATAAACGGATACACAAAAATTGTATTCATATTAATTATATGTACTAAAGACAGTTTTATACAAATATTAACTTTCAATTTAATTAATTTTGATGCCAGCTTTTCTTTAGAGAAGTAGGTTTAAAATTTAAGTACTTAAATTTGGATTAAAACTTATTCAATTAGGATTAATTAATATCCATAAAATTCAGGAAATATTGTCATTATAGAGAAACTTATTCCTACTTGATTATTAATTACGATGTGTATGACGCCACCCGTTGTGTACTCTGGCAAATTAGTAAGATGCATCGTTTCGTAAACGACACCTTGGCCGGCAAAAGCGGCGTCACCGTGAACCAGTATAGCCAACGATTTTTTACCGTCTGAAGAAGTCGGTTTATTTGAAGGAAGTCTATTCTCGTCCGTTAGGAAACAACACGTTTTCAATACGTACGTTTAGAGTCACCTTTCTCGACTTGCTCAGCGCGAACACGACCAACTATGACCGGATCGATTGCTTCCAAATGGGAGGAATTCGCCATTATGGCGAGAAGCACTTTCTTCTTGGTTCTACAAAGTAATAATTTATAATTCTACAAAAGTAAATTAAATATGATAAATGTTCCTCTCTCCCGTCGCAACTTGGAATATAAGTTTAGGTATTGATGCCCGACATATTTGCGTACTAAAACCGATTTTGCATTACGGTGGCTTTCTTCACCTTTCTAATAATTTCTCCGAATGCGTCCCGAGGTGATACTTCACGTCACCGGAACCGAATCCCTCAAGAGCGATCGGGTTGAACTGAGTGAACAACTGGCTCATCGGTTTCGAGCAGATGTTCGCCAAAGTATTTAGACGACCGCGATGCGCCATACCGATAACTATAGTTCCGACTCCTAGCCAATAAATAAGGCAAATAAATTAGGATAAAAGAGAAATAAAATTAAAGATACCAAGTAATTTCTGAGCTTTTACAGAAGCTCGGAGAAATCGCTTAAATTAAAACCTGGTTCGAGAATCAGTTTTAGTTACCATTTAGTGCAGATGTTTCCATGCATTCCGCCATGGCCGGAATGAACGATTCGCAGCCTTCTAACCCAAATCTCTTCTCAGTTCCGTATTTCTTTGCTAAAAAGTTCTCGAAACTCACGGCTCTCATAATATTCATCCAAGCCCACTTCCGGTGCTCCGCGGGCAATTCCCAGGCGCCTGGTATCTCAAACTTCTCCCTCAACCAATCTAACTAATAAAGCGCATAATTTACAGTTCTATATATCTTTTTTTATGAACAATTTCTTTACACGATAACGTTGAATATATCCTGATTGACAAAAAATTTCTTTATTAACTGAGATCTTCGCAAACACGCGCTCACAAAGATTCTTTTTTAAAGTCGAAGTTTTAACGTGAGTCTTTCCATTTTTGTTTCTGGTTTATCCTTATATTAACCGAGCTAAAGTCTGATTTTAAACGGATATTTGATTTAACTACACATATAGCCTGCAATCAGTACGAGACATCAGTTTCGTAATTTGACTTATCAACAAGTATTTACGCGCGACAAGTTCAAGGTATCGCGTTCAAGTGCAATCTTTCAAGAACATATTCGGAAACTGCATCTTGCAAATACGATCAGTATGATTACTATTAATTTTATAATGGAATCTTACTTCCAACACAATCAATGAAATATAAGAAAAAAACTAAATGCTTGGGATGAAATATTCACTAATCCTCAACGAAATCCTATGTTTCTATTTCAACCAATAAAATGTCCACTGATTTAATGTACGAAAATAACATTTCCCAGAAAAACGAAATTTTAGAGAAATAATACAATTACGAAATAGAAAATTATCTAGTCTTTATGTGTTCCTCTTTTTCTTATTACCAGTTAAAAGTTTAAAAAATTAATATTTCGGTCATTTCTAAGCGCACTAAGTATTTCTCATAATTGAAATCGTGTCGTGCGTACCATATTGAGGTCATGAATGTACGTGTACTCGAGACCTAAGTGACCGCAGTAAATCTTGTTGAGCCTCGTCAGTATCTCCCGAAGCGGCAAGCTCCTCTTATCGCCCCCGATAACGGTCAGTGACGCGAGAGGAAATTCCCTGTTCATGTCCGCCTCCGTCATTCCCTTGAGATGCTGCCGCACCACAATCGCGGGTGGCAGATTCGCGGTGCCCTGCAACTTTGCCGACTCCGAATTCTGTATGCCCAACGGATCGGTGTCGGCTATCAAATGGCCACGTGCCTTTTGAGCGAATAAAAGAAATAAACGTCGATACGGGGAGTGTAAGTGTGTGTAAAAAAGTCTCGCGGAGCGATAAGTACTTGATAGGCTCGGATCGTGGCATTGATATCGAGTGCGCCGATTATATATTGATCCCCCTGCATCTGACTGTTTGATTTCTCTCGAACGGACTCTTTCGGAAACGACGGTCCTGCTAAGCGTTTATCCGAAAACATGATTAGTACTTCTAATCGATCCACATAATGCATTTATAATTATTACGGATATATAGTAAACATCGTTATTATATGTTATTATGTTAATATTTTTCTTTCTATAGTCATAAAATCGAATACAGGATAATTATAAAATCATTGTACAGCTTTAAACTTTCATAATTTCTATTTTACGTATGATAAAATTAATTCACTATTTTAAATTGTAATTATAATTGACACATCGATACTGCGAATTTAATATTAATCATATCAATATTAATCTAGGAACCTAATCTAATCTGTAATAGAATTCAAAACTCACTCTTGCCTGATTGCCCTCCTTCTAAGTTCGACGTCATTAACTTAGGAGACGAACTGACGCGGATCGAACTGGGCTTGGCGCGAGAGTCCTTAGGGCTTTTCGCGTGGATCAATTTAAAATACGAGTCCCACGAGGAGCTCACGGATTTTCGATCCTCGAGCCATGCCTTGTAAATGTGATCCAAGTACTGGTTATTGATCATGTTAAGCACGTTATCCTTCCTATCGCCATTGTCACCGTCGTGTTTGCAGCGTGTCGGATTACTTTTATAAAATTGCTCGGTAATTGGTCTACACTTAGGGCTTTTCCAGCTCGGATTAAGATAGTGTATGAATTGTCGGTATAAACGCGACACGACGGATTGTGCGCTCCGATAACGTTGCGCTTTCGCGTACATCGCCCCATTTGTCGCCGCGGCACAACCGAGTGCTATTACACGTGAGAAATAATGGAAAAGTCAAACAACTAAGAAATTTTTGAAATTTTATCTCGCAAACTGATTGAGCGAACAGATAATTTTATGCACGATGTTACTTTACGTCATGATTTCCGATTAACCTTTCTATATCATGGTTGTAGCTAGATTCGCGATTGATCTTCGTTTCGGGCGAGATAAGAATTCCGAGCGAGACTTGAAACGAAATTCACGTTCCTAATGCTACATTCCTCAGAAGAGTTTTATACGTGAATTGCATTTTCAACAAAGCATAGTTGATTTCTTTCTTTTAAATTATTTGAAAAATTTATTATTTAAAAGACAATTTTTTATTCCGACGATTTATCTAGTTTGATAACATACTTTAATTTAATGCAATTTTTAATAAAACTGAGCTTAGTTTTATTAAATAAGTTTAATATACAGTTTTAAACGAAATAATATATGTACAATTTAGCAAAATTAAGAATTTGATTAATATTTTGGTCCAAGTATCTAAAAAATTTTACAAAATCTTCAATCTCAACATAAATCTGGTTCATAATTACATTCAAATTGCTAACATGCTTTTGTTACAGGGCGCGACCACCTCGACACCTAGCGATCACCGAGTCGTGAAGATTAATTCTGAAAACAATTCATTGGAAAAACATTTCGTTAGCAATCGAATCGTATCGCACAAGGTAAGTATTTTCCATTTCTTTTATCTTGTAAAATTTTAAAGACTTAATATACAAATAACGTAAGCAGATATTATCTAACGACGTTTAACTTGATATCTCGAAATAATTCATAATTCCTAGAACTCTCGTTTAAACGTACCATAGAGCGATAATCACACTTATCTTTGTTTGATCTACAGTATACGATATGGAACTTTATTCCAAAAAATCTCTTCGAGCAATTCCGGCGTGTGGCGAATATTTATTTCCTGATCACGACGATAATCGCGGTAGCGATAGAATCGCCGATTTCCCCGTTAACTAGCGCTTTACCTCTATTCTTTGTCATCCTGGTGACCGCGTGTAAACAGGGATACGAAGATTATCTACGTTACAAAACGGATAAGCGAGATAATCGGAGGTCAGTCAGTGTCATCCGTAACAAATGTACGCAGGTTCGTCACGCATATTGTCTACGCTGATTATGAGATCCCAATTCTAAAGTGCCGTTAATTTTAATGCTTACAGTAATAAAACAAAATATACCTTTACAGTATTTATATGTCTATATGTAAGATTTTTAATATATATGTGTAAAATATATATATTAAATAGTTTGCAGTTTACGTGTCTACTATATAAGAGTTGTCAATACTGTCTCTGATGATTTAAAAGATTGAAGATTGAAGTAAAGATAAGATAATTTCTAACAGTCCGGAATCGTCAGATTAAGTGTATCCTCATGTTTCACTCATAAATAATACGTGATACATTGCAGGACATATATTGCGAGCAAATAGTGGTGGGCGATCTGGTGAAAGTCTCTCGGAACGAGGATGTGCCCTGCGATATCGTCCTGCTCTATAGCGAGACTCCGGGATGTTGTTACGTCACGACGTCCAATCTCGACGGCGAAACAAACTTAAAGGTAGTTATCTTCACACTCGACCTTTTTAAAGTGGGTCATATTTTCTTACTAGCAAGACCTGCTATGCCATGAGAAATTAAAATTTCGTTATACCTCTAGAAATATTATTTGCCGTAATTATAAATATAATTTTTTTTAGACGTTACACGTCCCGAAAGTGGTCTCGGCGATGCCGCTTCCGCAGATAGTGGCAATGCAAGCGTCGATTACGTGCCAGCAACCCTTGGCCAATCTTTACACCTTCCACGGCAAGCTCGAGATTAAAGACGGCAGCGAGACGACTAGCGGGCAACTGACAGTAGAGAATCTTATGCTGCGCGGATCTAGACTGAAAGACACCGAATATGTGGTCGGCTGCGCGGTTTACACCGGGCAGGATACAAAATTGTCGCTCAATTCAAAGACAGTCAGCAATAAATTCTCCACTGCCGAGAAGTAATTACGTTCGAGCTTTATTTTATAAGAACTCGATCGCTATTTAGCTTCTGCTAAGTCTTCCGCTCCCATGCATTTTCGCTATTACTACCTGCCATCGCCTTTACAAATGTTGCAAATAGCTTAAAGAAATATTGCTATCTATAGAGGTAACTTACAGTTCAACTTTACACTTATTTGAACGTTATCATTCGTAGATCTATCAATAAGTATATTATTGTATATATCGTGATACTGTTGATTGAAGTGTTGGTGTGCACCATGCTGAAGCTATACATTGAAACCTACCAAGAATGGGACCGTTACCTAGGTCCACAACCTAAAATCAATTTTTCCTCGTTAATTACGGATATTCTGAGCTTTCTTATCTTATTCAATTACATCGTGCCGATATCATTATACACCACCGCTGGTAAGACATTCTTCCATAGTTCCTTTCTGTTAAAATTATTTATATTCTTATTCAGTATAAAGCTATTTATGAAACATTTAAAATTATTTAAATTAGTCTATTTCTTTTGAAACACGCCGCGTTTGTAGAGTAAAAATATGTATTATATATTTACAAGATGTACTCGTAAAAAGATTCTATATAATGTTGGTGAAGGTTTACGTGCGTTAATTCGACAGAATTGCAAAAGTTTCTTGGCTCTTTTTTCTTCGGCTGGGACTTGGATATGTACGACAAGACCAACGATCAGCCGGCGCTCGCCAATACGTCAGACTTGAACGAAGAGCTTGGCCAGGTTGAATTTCTGTTTACCGACAAGACCGGCACGCTCACAGAAAATCTGATGGTGTTCAGACGCTGCTCGGTCAACGGCAACGTGTATATGGAGAAGGATTGCGACGGAAATCTGTACTTATTGCCATCAAGCGGAAACGAGCAAGAGGCTGTCAAAATATCATCGTGGGAGGTAAAAGAAGAAGAAGAAATACTAATTATCATTAAAAAGATTATCAGTAAGAGAGAGAATTATTAAAATAAATTACAAAATTTATTTTAGTCAAAAAAATAATTTGCGCGCTGCAATTAATATGAGAGATCATACCGGTCATTGTATGTCATTTAATGCAAGAGTAATTACATTAACTATCGTGCAAATATTTGTCGGCAGTTATCAACAAATATTGAATTATTAATAATAATCAAAGCTAATTATAATTATTAATGAAATAATAATCAATGATGGTTGTATATTAGTACAAATCCTGAACGTACATAGTTAACGTACTGCTTGCCAAATGATACTGTGCTTGCAATAATTTTAGTCTGTTATTAAATTACTGCTTGTTATTAAAATACCGTTATTAAAAGATCGATAATTCTAGGCTGAAATTTGGCATTTCGTGATAAGTCTATCGCTATGCCACATAGTGCAAATTGCACCGCCGAGCCACCGTCCCGAGATTATAGCCAGACGCACTCTGTTCCGTGAGAGCTTCAGATTGAAAAAAATCACGAGAGTCAACAGCTCGCTGATGATGCATCCGGATCTGCCGGAATATCAGGTAAAAATAACAGCTCGCGTACGCGAACGTCGAATTCGCGGTAGCGCGTCCCCTGATAAGATTCCGCTAATGACTTGTAAGACGAAACGTAAACGAACACGATTGAAACTACGTAAAGAGATATACAAACACACATGACATATGGCAGGCGGCGTCGGCAGACGAGAAGGCGTTGGTGGAGGCGAGCGCCAGGTGCGGCGTTGTTTTACAAAAGAATACTAACGAGGAGATGCACATCAAGATCAACAAGAGCAATCTGATCTTCGAGAAACTGGAGATACTGGAGTTCACCTCTGGTATGTGATTGTGAATATCAGAATATATCAGAGCTGAATAAGCTCTAATTGAGATCAAATAATAATTAATATTCTATAAATACATAATAATAAAATAATCACGCTGTAAGAAAAGTATGTAAGATTACATAAACAAGTATAAAAGTTATACGGTTTATAATGAGACGGAACACGCATTTTATATAAATTTTACACACGTTGTTCATGTAATTTTATATATTTTTTTACGACGTAGGCTTAAAGAAATCAGATATATATAAATATTATTGAGAATCAACATCATTCATAAATACGTTTGTAATTAAAATGAGAGATTAGAGCAATATATAAATTATTCAAATAGTTGAATCCTAAGATTTTAAAGTAGTTGTAATAGATATAGCGATAAATGTCTGATATTACGTATTTTGAACAGAACGCAAGAGGATGTCAGTAATAGTGAAAGACTCGTCGGAGGATATCTGGCTATACTGCAAGGGTGCAGATTCGGCACTTCTGCCATTGATAGTTGAAGGACAGATACAAAAGGCCACTACCCACGTCGCCGATTTCTCTATGGTTCGTTATCCCGTTTGCGATAATCGCAGAACTTAATCTAGAGCTAAAGCGGAGACTGCAGAGAACCCTTTCACTTTTCTCCACAACAATTTCGAAAAGAGTTTTCTTCTTATACATGCACAAAAAATTTACAATTCTGATACTGCTTTGTCATACGTTTGTGATAATTTTGTGTTTTACATTATAGAAGCTATTAAAGTCTCTTAATTTTCAGAGAGGTCTGCGAACGTTGGTAGTGGCGTGCAAAAAGATGCAGTATTCCGAGTACGAAAGCCTGATGCAGAACATCGAGCAGGCTAGACAGATAATCGGTACGGAGAGAGAGACGCATTTAACGCGAGCGTACAATCTTATGGAGAGCGGCCTCACCTTGCTCGGAGTAACTGCGGTAGAGGATCGCCTGCAGGACAAAGTGGAAGAGACCTTGGAATGCTTACGAGTCGCTGGCATCAAAGTTAGTTCACTGCACTGCCTTTGTGCGGATTGCCAAAGAAATCCTTTGCTACCCACGCGTCACATACTGCAATGATCGCCAATGGATTTATCAATTTTTTAGCTATAGATTTACTCTCCATTTTGTAACTTTTCAGACAATTAATTTAATTATCTTACTTTTATTTCAGTACTATTATTCAGCTATTTTAATATTATTAGAGATTTATACCATACTCTCCATGTATCGAAGCTATAAAAATATAATTTAAAACACATAGAGTGTTAGAGACAGTTCTGATAAATTAATTACTGTTCTGATGGATTAATTAAATTAACTTTAAACGACAATCGCAAATATTTCTTTTTAGATATGGGTGCTTACTGGAGATAAGGCAGAGACTGCGGAGAACATCGCTTTCTTGTGCGGCCATTTCAAGAAGGGTACCGAAATTCTAAGACTGACGGACGAAACCTCAGTGCAAACCTGCTTCCTGGTTCTCACAAGTTTCGAGTGAGTGCAGTTTGCACATCCAAAATTTTATACCTTTTTTTAGTTAACTCGTTAACTCGCGGTAACCTCTATTATTTCTCGCGCAGTAAGTCGTACTTTTCATTCGAGACAAAAATTTATCAAAGTAATAAATAACTAAATAAATAAATGTATAAATTATTATTCCGCTATTTTTTGCTTTCCAATATGCATTTATATACATAGCAAAAATAATATCCAAAAGAAATTAAGGATAAAGCGTAAAATTATCCAAACGCAGTTATCCGAAAGATAAAGTATTTCTTTCAACAAAGAAAGCTTGTGATATTACTTAAAAAATATACTATATTAGTTTATAATATATTTCTGTAAACTATCTTACAGACGGAAAATAAAACTAGAACCGTACAAGCAGTACGGGTTGATAATAGACGGTGTGAGCATAGCGGCGACGTTACGAAATTGTCCACAATTATTCAAATCCGTCGCAATGACCTGCGAGGCGGTTGTCTGTTGTAGGCTGACGCCCCTGCAAAAGAGCGAGGTTTGAACTTTCCCCGATTCCCGAACGCTGCACTGCATAGAAAAACGCGAAGACGTCATTAGGTTATCTCTACTTATCTTTGCAGATTGTGCATCTAATAAAAACGTCACGGAGCCGTCCGCACACCGCGGCCATCGGCGACGGTGGTAATGATGTCTCGATGATACAGGAAGCGCACGTAGGTATCGGAATAATGGGGAAAGAGGGCCGTCAGGCGTCGATATCCGCTGACTTCGCCTTCACGAAGTTTAAGTATCTGAGAAAAGCGTTGCTGGTGCACGGACACTGGTATTACCTGCGCATCGCCATCCAGACGCAGTTTTTCTTCTACAAAAACGTGGTGTTCATAACGCCGCAGGTGCTGTTCAGCATACACAATGGTTTCTCCACGCAGGTAACGATAACATTACTATCTATGTCTCTATTGCATGTCGAAAATTCCGATCTTATTCCCGCAATACATAGATAAAGTGATTTATTTTTCTTCGCATCGTACATACATTCGATTTAATAACATTTTAAAGTACATTCACGATTTTCTTATTTCAATTCGCGAATTACTAAACAGGTTTATTTTTTAATTCTTGCGTATCTTTTAAATAAATTTTATTGTCTAATAATTTGGCAACGTTATATCCTAAACTAAAAAAGCATATCCTATTTTTTTGGAAAGTACAAAAGAGAATATATTTTACAATTATATAGATTTTATAGATGAAAGATTTATAAAAATATATATTTTTATAGGAACTTTATGACGGTATGTTTCTAATGGGTTTTAACTTAATATTCACTTCGTTTCCGGTATTGATTTACGCATTACTAGAACAGAATTACAACGCGAAGAAGCTTATGGAGCATCCGTACTTGTATAAACTAAATAGAAACAATTATTTAATGTCAAGACAACAATTCATGGCGTGGCTGCTCTTAGGTTCGTGCACAAATTAATATCATATTATTTTATTATTAATAAATATTATTTTGCAGACAAATACTGATTACATCACATTATTCTTTTTAGGATTATGGCATACAGGCGTAACGTATTTTACAGTGTTTGCTGTGACGTATATAAATCCTACGTATTTGTATGACAACACCTCGGTTGACCATTGGACTTACAGCACATGCATTTTTCATATAGTCACTTTGCTAGCAAATCTGCAGGTACGTCAAAGTGTATGCGTTGTTTGTACATTCAGTTGAGATTGTAAAACAGCGGTTTACTCTGACAAACGCAAAACAGTTTAATATAAAATTCAATACCTCTTAAATGCTTTTAATAGCCGAATAATTCGGTCATTTTGCTATTTATAACTTGAAAATTTATATCCAAATTTATTTCTGTAATTTAATAATGACACGAATCACTAGCAAATATTTTGCGTAGTTTTACATAAGTTCTACACAAGTTTTACATAATGTTTTCAATAGATTTAGGCTCGGTGTTAACGATAATATTGTTTCAGATATTATTGCGCAGTTCGTATTGGACAATCCCACTCGTTCTAAGCGTAGTACTGTCTGAATTAGTATTTTTCGTAACTTCTTTTTGCTATTCAATCCTAAATATGTAAGTACAAAATCCACAATAATAAAAACAATTGTGGGGATTAAAAATATAGCACATTTATATTTACAAATAAAAATTATTTTTTTATTTACAAAATTTTGTTTTTAGGAAATACGATGGCGATATGTATGGGGTCTTCCCAATATTATTAAAGTCGCCTTCGTTCTGGTTAATTACTGTACTTATCGTCGTTACTTGCTTAATACCTGATTATTTATGGCTGACGTATAACACGTACAAACCACTGAAAATCCTTCGTAGAAACGAGGAGCCCCCGAGAATTATCAGTTCCAGCGACGATGACGACAGCGAATACAGTGCATGCCAAACGGTAATTAACGCAAATATTATATTTTACTTATGAGCAGGCTACCACATATAGCCGACGATATAAGTTTCTATTAACTTTGTCCACTATAAGCTATTCTCTTCTATTTGACTTGCATGTATTTAATTATTTAAGTTCAATTTAGTTTTTCAGATATACATAAATACTCGTTTGTAAAGACTAAAACGGGCTATCTATACACACACACACACATATATTTATCACATATTTTATTTAAAAAATAGTAGATTAGTAAGCAATATTTTTGCAACAGTGTCAATGTCGTCAAACATATAATTTATTACTAGGGACGTCGCATGTTTCCATGGAGAGCTAACGTTTCACTGCAAAGAACTAAATAAATAATACGTTGGAGAAGCAGCCACTTAAGCGCTTCAGTATTATTAATGTGAACGAAGATGTGAATATCTGACAGTACCTCATTTACGATTTTATGTTATAGATACAATTTAAGTCGCTGAAACGACTGACTGCGTCATATTATTAAATAAGCGTAATTGTCAATTAATATGATAAACTCAGTCAAGACTTTGCTATACTAATTAATTGACATCGAAACACTTTTTAACGTTTTTACAAGCCTTGAATAAGTCTAAAGATCATCATTTACATACCTAGATTATTTTCTACAATACAATATTCAGAGAAAAATAATATAGCAAAATTTTAATAATACAAGAGGAAGAAGTGTTCTCGCGTGAATGTTGAACTATGCATAATCGTCGCAAATTGTTACAGTTTATAGCGAGACACTATATAGTCCTTAAAATTAATTTCTGTACAAAGATAGGTAGCTATGCATTGTGATAACACAGACATAAGCAAATCCAATATAGCTACTTGTCTATTTGCGAGTGCACGAACAATCATAATTATGTAATACATTCATTAATTTATGTAATATAATTATCTGCAAGTTTACTGAATGCGTAACACTTTTAACAAAACCTATAGTGCAATAGATATTAGCAAATCTTATCTAAAAGAGAGAGATTACTTCTACTTATAATTAAGCTTTTTTAAATTACTTTTTTTAAAGAAAGTTTGTAAAATGTATATGTATATATGAGATCGAATATGTATGGGGCATTCCACGCCAATTCGCAAGGGGTCAAACTTCGACCTTTTTATTTTTGATGGCCGCTCGTTTTTTAACAGGTCTTTACGAGTATTAGACCCCTGTTAAATCGTTTCTATAATAAATGTAGCGTTTCCGAAATAGAGCCTGCGCAAAATGAGGACTGCAAAATTTTCAATGAATTTTTTCGCTTATTAGACAACGTCTAAGAAAAAAAATTCATTGAACATAAAATACGCTATTTAGATCATAGTTTAAAAAAAAAATTATTCCAAATTTTTATAATAATGATTTTAAACTAATAAAGTAAAAAAACACACAAAAATTTGAATATCTCAAAAACCCCATTTTCTATTTTTTTGAAATTTATAGGGAATATTCTAGGAAGTATTAGAAAAATTTTAAGACTAGTTGGAAGTTGCGCAGAATTTTTGGGAATTTTTTATAAATTTTTTTGTGAGGCAGTAGTAATATTTGACTCACAAAAGTGTAGTTAAAAACGCGTTTCAGACAATTCTGAATCGATTTAGATATACTTTTTTACTAAAGCATGATGAAGATCTCGGCATATATAGCACACGACAATTGCGATGAATAGTGTGGGAAAGGCGAAAAAAATAGATTTATGAGGAAGTTTAATTCAATAAGTACATTTGTTTAAGAACATATTATTTATAATTTTATTATTTTGTGCTCAGTATAATTATTCGAAAATGAGTAATCTTTAACAATTAATTTATAATTTTTGGTATGACTTGGTATGACGCAGTGGACACGTTGAGTCTAAGATATTCTTTTTGTTTGATCGTACCGACCTATCAAAAATTCGGCGGCAATTTCATAATTTTTTTTGTCCCAATACTTAATTGCCGCCGAATTTTTGACAGATCGGTACGATCAAACAAAAAGAATATCTTAGACTCAACGTGTCCACTGCGACATACCAAGTCATACCAAAAATTATAAATTAATTGTTAAAGATTACTCATTTTCGAATGATTATACTGAGCACAAAATAATAAAATTATAAATAATATGTTCTTAAACAAATGTACTTATTGAATTAAACTTCCTCATAAATCTATTTTTTTCGCCTTTCCCACACTATTCATCGCAATTGTCGTGTGCTATATATGCCGAGATCTTCATCATGCTTTAGTAAAAAAGTATATCTAAATCGATTCAGAATTGTCTGAAACGCGTTTTTAACTACACTTTTGTGAGTCAAATATTACTACTGCCTCACAAAAAAATTTATAAAAAATTCCCAAAAATTCTGCGCAACTTCCAACTAGTCTTAAAATTTTTCTAATACTTCCTAGAATATTCCCTATAAATTTCAAAAAAATAGAAAATGGGGTTTTTGAGATATTCAAATTTTTGTGTTTTTTTACTTTATTAGTTTAAAATCATTATTATAAAAATTTGGGATAATTTTTTTTTTAAACTATGATCTAAATAGCGTATTTTATGTTCAATGAATTTTTTTCTTAGACGTTGTCTAATAGGCGAAAAAATTCATTGAAAATTTTGCAGTCCTCATTTTGCGCAGGCTCTATTTCGGAAACGCTACATTTATTATAGAAACGATTTAACAGGGGTCTAATACTCGTAAAGACCTGTTAAAAAACGAGCGGCCATCAAAAATAAAAAGGTCGAAGTTTGACCCCTTGCGAATTGGCGTGGAATGCCCCGTATATTCACTGAGTATTTATTATTGCAATGTCAATCAGTATTAAATGTAACAATCGACAGTTTTTTAACGCGAAAAATATATATCAACTGCGAGAATAATCGTATTAATATGTCTTTTATATTATTGTGTGGTTTTAAAAACAAATATTTTACCAAGCGTAATCTGTGATTTTAACAAAGTGATTTTTTAATAAATAATATATTTGTTAATATGTACAAATGTTTCTTATAATATTGTATAATTTTATATACAAATTGTATATACAGGGTGACCGAAAAATTGCCTACTCCACTTCGGGAGGTGATTCGGGACCCAAAAACAAGCAAAAAAGTTCATACAAACATAGGTCCGAAAATGAGCCGTTTCCGAGTTATAGCTACTTTTATGTTCAAAAATCGCAAATTTTTATTTTCAATTTTTTTTAATTAGAATTACCAAATTCTCTCAAGTTTCTGTCTACATTTCGAAAAGACGATATTTCCGGTACATCTCGATTTGGAAAAGACTGGATGTATAATCTTCTTGCCTCGGCAGCATTACTTTGAGCAAGACCATATATAAGATGCATATCAGCTAATTCATTAAAACTTAAACGATCCATTGATGAATACGGAAAGATTAGATACAACCTAAAAGTAAGGTGTTGTTAAATAATAATTTGAAACTTATTGAAAAGCCGTGATTTACTTACTGATTTTGAATAGGCGTGAAAACAACTGATTTCAAGTAGCCGTGAAAACAACTGATTTTGAATAGCCGTGAAAACAATTGATTTTAAGTAGCCGTGAAAACAACTGATTTCAAGTAGCCGTGAAAACAACTGATTTCTTTTAAAAATAATGTAATCGTATTTACAAATATTGAAAAATTGAAAAAAAATAAAAAAATTAAAATTAAAAAAATTAAAAATATTTAAAAATAAAATTTTTTAATTTAAGAAATAATTAAGAAAGAGGGATGCCAAGCAGATTCTAAATTACGATTTTTGAATATAAAAGTGGCTATATAACTCGGAAACGGCTCATTTCCGGACCTATGTTTGTATGAACTTTTTTGCTTGTTTTTGGGTCCCAAATCACCTCCCGAAGTGGAGTAGGCGATTTTTCGGACACCCTGTATAACAAATATTAAGCGCGCATTTTACAATCAGTGCGTATATAAGATGGAATGTGTGACATTGAATAAACATATAACAAGATAATATGCAAATTTTCTATTTATATTTTATACAATATCTGGTTTTACTTACTTATGATGTGAATAAAATTAATTAAATAAAGCCGCAATTTTTATTCCCAGATTGAAGATTCCTATTCCTTT
>NW_020217897.1:0-5025 GCF_003070985.1 Temnothorax curvispinosus | reverse complement strand
AAGTACATGCTAAGTTGTAAAGCGCGTCATGAACCCATGTGGCACCTTGTTTAAGTTTAAAATTGGCGCAGTTTTACATACGCGTGCGGCTACTGAGCATGCGCGTGTGGCCACAGGGCATGGTCGTAGTCGCTGCATCTCGTCGGTATGACAGGAATCATAACTTGATTCCTGTCAACTTTAACCGTTAATATCTCGCTTCGCGGGGCAGAGCGACACTTTTTTCTGCCAGATTCGGTCGTTTCGTGCAAAAACGCGTCGATTAAGCCCAAGTTGAACGAAATCGGTGAGGAGGCCACTATTCTTCAGATTTACCTTCCTAGGATTGACTAGTCAAATGCCGAAGTGATTTTTCTTTAGTTTCTAACTTTAACCAGCCGTATTAGTTATTCCTAGGATTGACTAGTTAAAAGCCGAAACGCAAAACTTATTTCGGGCTTTGACCAAGACGCTTGGTCGTTCCCCAGGATTAACTAGTCAATCCTAGGAATGCCTGCGTTTCGGGCTTTGACTATAACATATGTATGTATGTGCCAAATTTACAAAAATTTCTATAACTTCAGAACTGATCAACCAAATCTTAACGAATTGTATATGAAATAGGGGTAGAAAAGACTGAAAAATATAATAGAATCAATAAAAATTGTTAATAATAAAGGGGTTACCTATTTCTGTTAAAAAAAGGTTTACCGAAATTTTTTAATTTTATTATATTCTTTAGTCTTTTCTATATTTCTATTTCATATATAATTCTTTAAGGCTGGTATTTATTGTCGGGTCTTATGTCCAAGATCGTCTTAAGTATAGTCTTAAGGCGTCATCAGCCAATCAGATGGCCGTATTAGCATTTTAAGACATCACTTCCTCTATGAGGAAGCCAAGTGCAAATTTCTAATTTGCACAATTTTTTTTATTATTCTATAATTTTGTGTGTATATATTTGGCTTTATAATTCTGTAAGTAACTTTTTCTTCTATTGCATTATTTTATCGTATTTTTTGGAGATTATTGTAAAAAATGTTGTATGGTCTACAATGAACCATTTTGTTTTTTTTTTACTATAGTTATCTCTGTTATAAATCTAAACTGACTAGTTGTAGTTTCGAGATAATTGGCCGTTTCGGGACTTTTGGGACACTGTATAGCAGTTATATTCTGTGTTTGCTGGGTTATATCTGGACAGATATGATCAGGATGTAATGCATTTTTGTTCGCATTCGAGTATAGATATGGTTATATCTAAACAGATGCAGTCAGATCTGGGCAGCGATCACGTAACTTTTCCCATAGAGCGGAAACGTAAAAAGTGAAAAATTTAATGTAACTATTTCTTTCTATTGATGTTGAATAGAAAGAGATAGTCATGAAATTTTTCACTTTTTACGTTTCCGCCCTATAGGCCAATAAAATTAGCTCGAAAAACACCGAATATCTACAAAACGGATTGACAAGCTAAATTTTTTAGGGTGAGTAGAAGATCATAGGAGATCCCCGAATTCACAAAGTTCCAACAAAATTTTCCTGTACGTCGGCGGCCATCTTGAAAATAAAAGTAAGTTTGAATATCTCGGCTCCTATTGGTCAAATTTTTTTCTTTTTTTTTAGTTTTGTAGGGAAAAATATTTGCTACAAATTTTGTTTGAAAAAATGTTTAATAGCTGTCAAGGAAAAAAAATTACAACCAAAAAAGTGCCGTCAATTTGAACATTTTTATTGGCAATTATATTGCCCCTTGTTGGTTTTATCAAAAAAATGTTCAAATAAAACTTTGTAGAGGATTCAATTCTCTACAATTTTCGTATATGCGCTTTTGCAGTGACTCAACAAATACCAGAGATAGAGGGTGCCAAAGGTATTTGTTGAGTCATCGCAAAAGCGCATATACGAAAATTATAGAGAATTGAATCTTCTACAAGAGTTTTATTTGAACATTTTTTTTATAAAACCAACAGGGGGCAATATAATTGTCAATAAAAATATTCAAATTGACGGCACTTTTTTGGTTGTAACTTTTTTCCTTGACAGCTATTAAAAATTTTTTCAAACAAAAGTTGTAGCAAATATTTTGCCCTGCAAAACTAAAAAAATAAAAAAAATTTGACCAATAGAAGCCGAGATATTCAAACTTACCCTTATTTTCAAGATGACCGTCGACGCACAGGGAAATTTTGTTGGAACTTTGTGAATTCGGTCATCTCCTATGACCCTCTACTCACCCTAAAAAAATTGACTTGTCAATCCGTTTTGCCATTTTCAGACCTAATTTTACTGGCCTACTACGGATAAAGTTACACTGCACTGTTTCGATAAAATTCAATCATAGATATAGTCCGATCTGACAGGGAAAGTTACGACGTGGGGGTCAGAGATTTTAATAATACTTTTTGTGTAGATAGATCTTAGTATGAATTGTTTTTGAGCAAAGGAAAAAAACGCAAACCTCAAGCGTTTTCGAAAAAAATTGAAATTACAATCCTAAGTGCCTTATACATGAGTATAGTTCGCAGAAAACTTTTATCGAAGACAGCGTTGGCTCGGCGGTAGCGTGCCTGCTTCGTATTCCCGAGATCGGTGGTTCGAGTCTCGATGAGCAAAATTTTTGTTTTCAAATCAAAATGTAATTTTTATGTGAAATTTATACATTTTGTCTACTTATTGTCTATAAAAATGTACATTTTCCTTTTTTTACCCTCTGCCTTAAAAATTCATTTTTTTAAATAAACAAAATAATCTCGCTCGACTAAGCAGAAGCTAAATAATTTAAAACGGCCAATTTTCGAGCATTTACAAGATGTTAAAATTATATTTAATAATTTCAATAATATCAGTCGTTAACGTTTCGTGCCTTACTTGGCCTTCTTCTTTTTTTTAATTGCTGCTTTATTAAAAATAAATTTACATAATAAAAATAATTAAATAAAGTTTATTAAAAAAATTATATAATAAAAATAATTAAATAAAGTTTATTAAATAAATTTATTTAAAGATTTTTTTAAAATTAAATTAAAAAATTAAATAAATTAAAATAATTAATTGACATAAAAAATACAAATAAATAAATAAATGCTTAATTAATTATTGAAAACAGATGGAAGTTCAGTGCATGAAGCAGGATGATATTCATCGTAGAAGCAAGTAAAACAATAAATTAAACGACATCTTGCGCATTGTACAAAAGTTGCCTTTTTACATCTACAGGGTTTTTTCAAAATATCAATAACAAAACATATTTCATTAACATTAATAAAAATTTCCCTTTTATCCGTAAGTTTGGAAGCAAACTACGCATAACGTAACATTTTTGCAAAAATCGGAGCTGACAGTTGATGATGCACAATTGAATGAATTTTTATATAATCCTTTCGAGACGATATTTCGCGTTCTTGTTCGATCAAAAAAGAACAATTTTGAAGGCACTTGATAAAATTTTTTACTTGTCTATAAAAATAGACGTTGCAAGGTTGACATAAAGGTGTACATTTGGGAGGAATAACTTTGATAGTATATATACGTTCTTAAACCTTCATTATCCCGAAAGATCTCGTCGTACAGAGCTGGATTGGTTTGACCGCCCCAAGAATTAATTAGCAAAAGAAATTTCTCCTTTCCTACGTAAGGAGCTAAAGCTTCCGTTAAAAATTTTATATAAAGTTGGGTTGTCAGTTTCCCTGACTTTGAGCATATTACAAAGACGTTTGTGTATATTTTTAAAACATTATCGACAGATTTTTGTACTCTGGACCCAAAAACACCTGTAGACTCTTGCAAGCACACAAAAACGAGCGGTAGCAGTTTCCCAGACATCGTCATTGCGTATTGTGCAGTGTAAGAATGCGTTACTTTATTAACATTTTGCCTTTTGACGAAAACTTTCTTCGATTTTTGTATAGAAAGTGTTCTGTCATACGTAGATTGATATTAACATCCTGAATATTGATTATATAAAATTGTAAATATATTAACAATTAGAAAAATAATATATTTATTTCGTTTTATGTAATTTTGTAAAGAAATTTTTATTTACCTGTTTGGTCTGTGTTGATGATGAAATCTTTATCACAATTTGGAATTAGTACCCGTATCTGTTTGCGAAAGATTTCTGCTGCAGCCAAAATTTCTTCCATCATAACGGCCTGTTTTTCTCTGATGTATTTTGTAATCTTACGTTGTCAGATTATATGCTGCTTTTTAAATGTTTTGACTCACGAGTCAGATGCTTTGAAATTAAAGTTGTCGAACTGGGCAGCACTCAAAGCCCATTGTTGCAAATTCCTGGTCGTTATACCTGCTGGTAATTTTCTCTGGCTTCCACAAAGCGATCGTATATCCAGGAATCAGTGACGGTGTACTTGTCAATGCTTGTTCCTCCACTTTTAACGTGTTCCCACCTCTCCAAATGTAACATATTTTTTAATCGTGAGCATCCTCTTCTCTGAAGACTTTTGTAAATTCCACTTAGAATGCTTCTTAGCAATATTGATGACCTTTACTTTATAATCCAGAGGAATGTATTCCTTTTTTTTCATCTCCTTTTCTTGTGGTTTGTACTCTTCAGAATCATCGTCCTCAAGCTCGTGAAAAAGGCATTCTTCGTCAATTTCTTGCACAAGAATGAGTTCTTCTGTTGTTATAAATGTCTTTTTGTTTAACATGTCGAGAGTAGCGTGAAATACTTTTTCGCCAATTTGCATAGCTTCTTGAGAAATTGTCGAAGATGATTCTAATGTCACCAGGTAATTTTCCGCAAGCAGTTGTTCGTATAATACACAATTGCATCTTTCAAAAGTAATTTTGACTCTTTGCTGTGAATCGAATCATTATCACATTCATATTCCGACGTCGAAGGTCTAGGTATAGATTCCATATTAATAATGTTCACTGTTCAAGCCATACACGATACCTTCTCGTCTACCTTCGTTCGATAATTAGCAGTTAAGGGTCGATAGGAGTAACACTATCGACCTCTGTCGGGTTGCTTAGCTGCGAGTCCGTATTTTATTTATTATAAATTTTTTAAGAGCCAAA
>NW_020217896.1:0-1727 GCF_003070985.1 Temnothorax curvispinosus | reverse complement strand
TGCTGAGCTCGGACAAGTAACTTGATCTCGTCTCTCAATCCTAATTGAAAATTCTGTAATGCCTGTTGTTGAATCGTTTCTAATATAGTTCGCTTGCTTTCTATGGTGTGATTTCTTCCCTCTATCATGGAGTCGTATAGCTCCATCGCTAGCTTATCGGCTCTTAATCCGAATGCTCTTGCATTTTCTCTGGGTTTTTGCTTGAGTGTATTAAACTCTAGTTGTAAGTGTGTTGTACTTTTGCGGCTCAAATAGCAAACTTCTAATTCCTTCTTTAGTTGTGCGAAATCTCTTATCTCTCGCGTTTGAAAATCTATCATCGCTCTTCCTTTTAGCTTTGTGCATAGCACTGCTTCTAATATCGTTCCTTCTTCCATAGGATTTATGTTTTTTATTGCATATATGACGCGGTGCTTAAGAATTCTTGTAATTTACTCGAGGTTCCGTCGAACTCGGGTATCATGTCTCGTGCTTCTTTTAAACGTAGATATCCGATTGCGCGCTCCGCTTGGTTCCGAATATCGTATGACGTTCTTCCGTACGTTACTTCGAACGGGAGGTTACTTGGCTCGCGTCTCGCGTGAAATTCGCGGCGTTCAGGATTCGCCGTTTCTAGTTGATTTACGCGATCTTGTAAGTTGCGGATTCCGTTTAATATCTCGTCGAGAATGGAATCTCTATTGTCTCGCAGCGGTCCGGCCCGTGCGGGTATCCGATTACGGTGATTCGCCGGGGTGCCTCTTTGTGATAGCACTCGATTAAGACGGTTTATTTCTTCGTCTACTTCCTCTGGGGTTATCGGCGCGTTGTCATTTACGTTATTCGCGTCGGGGTTGCTATTTGTTGCTTCCGCCATCTCGATTACGTTCACGTGTCTCAGGGCAGAATAATATTCTTGCGGGTCAAATACGCTGCTATCATACGAGGTCAATGAAAACTCTCGTCTGTGTGTTCGCCTACTGATCGTACTGTTTGCGTCTTCGGATTGTGCGTGCGCGTGTGAGGGGTGGAGTCTATTTTCGTCGGGGCAGTTATTTTGTCCTATTACTCTCGCGTTTGAAATTATAACGGAATCGTCGATTTGTTCGCGTTCGATTACGCTGTTCGGGTGTAATTCCGGTTCTGATTCGCTTTCGCTTGAGTAGTATTCGTCTAAATTTCTACGCACGGTTTCGCGATTATCGCTTACGCCTTCTTCGGTCGTTTGCACGGGGCTTAACGGTCTATTTCTACGCGCTCGTCGTGACGTCTCGCTATGGAGCCACGATTGGTTTAGTTCCGCAGGTGGATTTTCGTTTTCCGACATCTACGGTGATTGCGCTTTACATAATTTGCTTAATCGACTTACATTACGGTCGCTAGTGCTCGTGCCGCCTTATCTGTCGGTGAGCCTCCGTTGAGGTAGGTCGGCGCCTTCTTGGGTTACGCTGCTCGCTTGTCCCTCGTCGGCCGCTACCGTGTTGTCCGCTGTTTTTGAATCTGGCTGCCTGTGTCTCCGTTGAGGATGTTGCACTGCCTCACTGATTCACTTATTTTTCTGTTTCAGCTGCCGTTCCCGTCCTGCCAATGGATCCCTCACGCTGCCACCAGTCATTGACCTTCTTAATACTATTTGTTATTATATTAATTGGGGCCGCAACACTTGATTCTTACGGTTATGAAAAAATGAGACGCACAGATGGATATTTAAGGACGCAAAGTTATATATAATACTGCCAGGAATGAAA
>NW_020217895.1:0-2826 GCF_003070985.1 Temnothorax curvispinosus | reverse complement strand
TTTGCGGCCATCTGTGGCGGTTGTAATACAATAGGTTGCCGCGCATTCTACGTATTTCTCGGAAAAGGCGCGCGAGCGGCGCCGACAACGTTGCGTCCCAGGCGGCGAAGCGCGTGTTTACCGCGCATGCTTGAGCATGTTAGGAGGGGCGCGCAGCCCGGCCGAGCGAGCATTCGTTATCCAGATCTCGAGCGCGATACATCGTGCGTTATATCTAAGTTCGATACGTAATTGCATCATCTTTTCGCGATAAAGTTGTGCGGTCACTAAAATCTGCCTATTCGTGTGCATTAAGAATAGAACTATTTATCATACATCAATTAACGTGGTTGATACGGACAACTACGATCGTCCCCGAGAGGAATCCAGTGAGATACGTCCCGACGAGCCATGCCGGCACATGAAACGAAGGAAGGAAGCCATTTTCTGGAACGTTCGAGGAATCCTGTTCAGGCTGAATACGAGCAGCTACTTATACATCGAGAGGAAATTTGTCTGTGGCATGTTCTGTAAGACTATCTATAATTATTCATCTGCTTTGCAATCAAGGTAACCAATTATTTCACAATTCTGAGGAGAGACGTTAGAATTTCATCTAACGTTACGGTAAGGATTCTGATCAAAGTATCCTTAATGCATCTGAGGGTTATCCTTGTTAGTCTGAGAAGATAATAATAAGTTTTGCGTGTTGAGAGGAAAACATCCTCTCTTATTTCAGGTTTGTGCACAATTCATTTCGAGTCAATTGTATAACACTGAGCTCAGTATAAAAGTCCATTCATTAATTCATTCTTTGGTTTCAATTGTTTCAAATCATTTTTATTTCAATGTAAAACTTTATTCCTTTCTTTTGTGCGTCTATTTCATTATAATTGATTATACAATATCTCTTATTGTTCATTACGTTACTTTGCGAACATTCTTTACATTCAATTGTAATACGTATTAAATGAAACTGCGTTCCTTGCGAAATATATAAATCGTCTCTTGCGTGATTATAAACTAACGAGTATTCGTTTCCGTGCGTTGCTATAAAAGTTATTTCTCATTGACTTGATAATTATTCTACTAAGTATTTTGCGAATTCTGAATTATTAAATGTTATGTTCATACTAAAGTGAATTAATGGGTCAATCAAAACCATAAGGCCTAAGAATATGAGAAATTGAGAAATTCTTATACTTTATTTTCTTTTACTGAATACATGATTTTGCTGAAAATTAGTCATTCGTTCAAGAATAAACAGTCTATATATGGTAAATCTTCAAAGGCCAATTAAGATTATTTAATAGTGAAATTCAAAGATTGATACATTATTTCAATGATTATTTCTATTATGTTTGAAGTGAATTTTTATATTCTGATTGATTTGTTTTACTAATTGAACAGTCCTTTCTTGATATTACGTGATTTGTTTGATTTTGACTACGTCAAGAAAAATTATGAGCTTACATATTATTAATATTCCCTTGATAATGAACCTGATTACATAACAAAGAAACGCATCAGTGAATGCAACTTTTAATGCAACTGATTAATTTTATGAGCTTTTTTGCATAAGCATAATAATAAGAAGTTGAATTTATTTTAAATACATAAAAGTTAATTTTTTTAATCATTTAAAATAGACCGCCATGTGCCACGCATGCGCAAACGTCTCCTCAGGCTGACGCCATATTGGATTTCTTTTCTTCACTCGGGTCACGTTTTCATCTATGCTTTTGGATAGGAGTGCCCAGACCTGTTTATACGACCGTGGTCGAAATAGATCACGCATACACTTTTCATGCGAGACGCTCCTTAGAAAGAGACAAAGAGTGAGTTTAATCGGAGCATCATGTTAATCGGAGACGATAAAATCAGCCCATAGTTGCAGTGAGGAAATAATATTCAGTATCGAGTCGAAGTCGATTTATTCTGAGTCGAAAAGTCATCGAAAGTTGTGACATGAATCAATCGAAATCGATGAATATTTCAATTACTTTTCGATATATGTTTTCGACGTCAATTAGACGTCGATTCGATAAGTCATTTCTCGCTGGGATGGGTTTGTGGCGTGCTTTACGAACTGGTTTATTGTATATCGCCACAAATATTCACACAGATGATCGACTAACTTATCTTGTTTAAAACCACCTCTACTTAAACGAGCTCGTAAAGTACGCCACGAATCCATGTGACAACTCATTTCGCGTGAAAAGTGTATTGGAATTTGACATTCGTCGCTATGACATCTGGTGGTCAAAAGTGAAAGCACTCCATGGGTACAGATCTCGTGGCATTGTATGTACAGGCTTGACGTGTGGTCGTACTGGCTTTGCGTTACTGGCTTCGTATTTTTATTAATATGAAATTTTCTCCGCGTTGTAAATCTACGAGCAGAATTAAGTGTTCAGTTCGCGGTTGTAAAAGTAAGGTTGATCGTAATTTAAATGTTCGATTTCATTTCTCGAAAATTTAATTTGGCAGTTGGATTTTTGATATTTTTTATTTTATTTCACATAATGAGTAATAGCAAGTAGTTTATTAAAATGTTAAACACATATATCATATCTTATATCAACTTTTAAAATAAACTTTATCACATTAACATGTTAACATTAATATAAATATATACTCATTCTTTTAAACTTTTTCTATATCTTATAATCCTATATCTAATGACTTCCTATATCTAATGACTTTCTATATCTTATAACTTTTAACCCTTTTCTATTTCTGAAAACTTTTGTATATAATCTTTTATATAATCTTGTAATTATTTCTATATATTTTATAACTTTTAACTCTTTTATAATCCTATGACTCAATGTTTTCACTAGCATC
>NW_020217894.1:0-1302 GCF_003070985.1 Temnothorax curvispinosus | reverse complement strand
CCCCTAATTACAATCGCGTCGGGTCAAGCTCAAGAAATCTAGGTATCCGGCAAAACGCGGTTCAACCCGGTAACGGTGATTTCGCGACACCCTATTTTCCTAATAATATTCGGCGAGAACGCCGATATACACCACTCACGCGCTCGAATATCGCATATGCCAGTCCCGAAAGAAAAAAAGAAAAACAACACCGAAAACCGAGCTTGATCGAAGAACCGCACGCGAAACTCAAGGACTCTCAAAGTCTCTTCACGTCGGCCAGATGGGCCGAAATCAACAACATTCCAATCGCGACAAACACTCAAGAATCCGTCAAAAGAAATGCAAACACAAGCTCCCGAACCATACCGGCAGGCGAACCAAAACAAAGCCAACTCAAGAATTCAAGTCAATACGGCACGCACTTCATGGGGCACCGAAATTTCCGAAATTTTATACGCGAACGATTCAAAATTATATCTCGCTGTGATCGGGGCCAATACATGCACACACAGAAAATAACACAGACAAAGGAGATACTTTCACATAATTAAATAATTGCTGACGCTCACTCTCCAAATTCCTTTCTCTTAATTTTTTTCTTTCTTCCCTCGTGAAGCGAGGGTCGGATTTCTCCAACGAAATCTCCAATTTTTATGCGAGAGGCTCCACGTTGGGCGCCAAAATTCCTTGCGACGCTTTTTCCCCCGGTCTCGCAATCCGGTAGAAGGCTATCGAGGATTGGCGGCACGCGTAACTAATTCCGACACCAAAGTTAGGCGCCAGGTGCAACGGATTGCACCACCGTACACTATAATTTCTAACCCGATATTTCCGGCAATACTTCCGGGCGTAGGGCTCTTTCAGGGAATTCGGGGAGAGGCGTCACACAATTAATCCCACTCACAAGAAAATAAATAATAATAACAAAATATATATTTAGTCAGGCAGTATCCAGGTGTATAATCAATCTGAGTCTCGTATTACCGCAACAATGTAGGCTAGGCGGACGCACGAATGCCGCCGACGCAATAAGTGCACGCAGTGATGTCGACTATGAAACACCGTAGACTAATACACGCGAAGTTCTCAACGCAACAGATAAACGCAGACGGACACACGAAAGCTTAACAGAAATAATGACGATTCAGGTATCGCGGTACCTGGCTTCAACACAATGAACCTACGCCACGAGGCCGACGAACCGCTCGCCGCACCTTCGGCAGCTCCTTCAACGCACACCCGGGCCACTTCGATTCCGCGCGACGCAAAAAGTATGGGCGATCTCGCCGAGTCGACCACGCTGGCCGGCGATTGCCCCCT